>NC_039246.1:22112321-22273933 GCF_003368295.1 Carassius auratus
AAGTAAATTGAAAATAACAGGAAAAGCTAAGATAAATAGTTTTTAATGCTACAAGTGAATTTAAGCATAACAACATTGTAATGTACAGAATGAAAATGGATATTCATTTTGAGATTTGCTAATTAAATGTTAAGTGTTAGATGACAGCAAAGTTAATCTAAAAAAGGGGGAAATTAGCATGCACAATCACACATCAAACAATGACTAATAAAACGAATCTTAAACAATCTCTGATTTCAATAGCCATCATGGTACCAATATGTGTCCAATGAATCCCTATTCGTGACAGTCTTTAAATGTTTAATTTTCTACTAGCTTCTTAATCTTATTATTTTATCTGAATATTTTATTCTAAAGTTTTTGCAATCTAAATGTATGACAGCATGCTTTCTCAGTACCTCTGCGGATGCTGCCTATCAAATGAGTGGACACGTTCTTGTTATGGATGCGTCCACTGGTAAGATGAAGGACGACATCTCTGGAAGGACCCTCCCTGTTTACACATACACAAGTGGAGTTATTCCAAAAGTCAGTTCTGCTCTGAATTATATAGCACTACTAGAACATTAACCCTCATTGTGGTCTTCTCACCTGCTGGGAGTTGCTGTGTTTTCATCCCCAGGTCCTGCAGCGCCCTCTTGTGTCCAAGAGCACATCAGAATCGCATAGCCACAGCCGGGCTGAGACACCATTAGTTCAGGAAGACCTTCTGGACTCGGGTTAACTGAGAGACTGTCAACCTGGTCAAAGCAGATAAAAAGGCTGTAGTCATTTGATGTGGTGTTCACATTAAGTTTAATGCATCTAAAACAGTACCTGACCCTCCAGAAGCCATTTCTTCAGTAAGACCAGCTGACCAGAGCTCAAGTCTGTAGCATCAGAGGGTTCCTCCCACCTGAACGCCCGCACCACCCGGTCCGTGTAGCCAACGACAAGCTCACAGCGCCCGTCTCCGTCTTATAAGTGCACAAACACTTCAATATTTGCATGAATTAAAAAGGTTTAGAAATTTTTGAGTATGTCATACGCAAACTCCCCACCGATATCACTGATGAGCATCACTTTGGTATTAGCGGGGATGTGCTGGGTGTAACTGGGCTTCTGCTCGTCCCCGAGCGAACCGTCCTGCTGACTAGAGGAGTCTGCCTTGGCTGCAGCAGCGCTGATATCAAACAGGTGAAACCAGCCCTCCGCACCCACCGCCACAACAAAGTTCTGCCATGCACAAATGTGAAAGAGTGACTTTTTTTCTATTTAAAACAAAAGAACACTAGCAAAAATGTACAATGGCATTTTCTAAATGTAGAACTATTATAAATGGTGAAGCTAGACCGCCAAGCCAAAAATTGAAATAAATAAAGACAAATACCTAAATTAATGAATTAATAAAATGCATTAATACAATACATATATTTAATATTATTATATTAATATTTTATTATTTCATAAATAATACAATAAATTAATAATTTTGATATGATTTAATGCATTCATATTATATATACACACACATATATGTATGTGTATGTATATACACATATATATATACACATATATATGACATTTGTGAATTATATACAATCAATCATACCACAGATTTAAGATGATTTTTGATGATGATGATTATTATTGTATATTTATTAGATGCATAGATTCACTAGTGAAACATGAAGAAAAGGAATCCGCACCTCTTAAGGCTAAAAGTAGCTCATAACTCACTGATTTAGAAGAAAAATTTAAAAATAATGGGCGTGTCAGTCCTAAATTTAGGACTCCTAAACTTTTGCTCTAAGAGTATTTCACAAAGTACTTTAGACTAAAACTGGCTCCTAAATCTGTGAAGGGACAATTTTGCTATATCCTTGTTTTCATTAACCAGTGGACAAGAAGTAACAGCTGTTCTTGCTTCCAGTTTGGTTTTCATTTGCATGTCTTACTATCAGCCATGATTATTCTACCCTATTAATTAAAAGGCTGTTTATATGCAGATTCACTAATTATCTACAAGAAGCATATCTCCCACAATCTCCCAGGATTAATACAGTATTCACTGACCAATAACATCTAAAACATCATTATACCATGGTACCACGATTGGTATTTATTTATTTATTTTTGGTAAAGGTAAAAAGAGAGAGAGAGAGAGAGAGAGAGAGAGAGAGAATCTTACCCTTCCTTTGTTGCAAACATCTCCCACTCCTACACACGTTAACTAGGAATAAAACAACATTTTTTATTTTTTAAATCAAATCATTCATTATTCATAAAGTACCAGCTGTAAGGTCTTGCTCCTCACCATGCCCACACATGTTCGCGTCATCCAGGGCTTACTGTCATCGTTTTTATAAATGTACAGCTTCCCACTACTGTCTCCTACCACCAGCTCATTCAACTGCAGAAAACAACACCATTAACCTCAAAAATGTAAGCTATTTTAACAAATATCAATAGTTAGTTGACAGACACCTGGTAATTATGATGATAAACGGAGTCATCTATCACACACTCGCACACACTTGGGACTTACGGAGTCGTTATCTGCATCTCCGAGACAGATGGCGTGAGGAAAGATTGTTCCGGTGAAGTCTAAACTCACGCGCTGCACATAACTGACCGAGCGCATGGCCTTTCAGCGCTGCACACTAACGATTAGAATATATTAAACAAGCACTTCTATGAGACAAATCATATTTCAGCTGCACTTCCCCTCCAGTACAAACAAATGCACATGACCGTGCTTCATTTCAAAATAAAAGCCCTTGTCTGTGACCTGACCCCGAGTGTGTGAATTAAATAATTGTGACGGTCTTCTTTATAATCTTATAAATTATTTAAATTTCAAACAAATGTTGTTCTTTTGAAAATTCTATTTACCATAGAGTCCTGAAAAAATCTAGCACGTATGCCTGAAAATAAATAAATGAGAATATTAAGCAGCACTGCTGTATTCAGCATTGATAATAATAATAAATGAGCACTAAAATCAGCATATTTAAATGACTTGTAATAATGGCTGCTGAAGAAAATTAGTTAATAAATTAAATACAAATGGATAATTTAATTTATAATATTTCACATTATAAATCGTTTTATTGTATTTTTGAGTAAATAACTTAAGCTAAGCTTTGGACTTCTTTCTAAAACACTGTAAATTTTACCAATCCCAAACTTGAACAATAGTGCATGTTCAAAAATGTGCAATTTCATTAACATTTACTCACAATAACTGCAGTAAATGGCATTTCGAAACTGCTTTCACAGTATTAGACATCAAGTGGCATAACTGCCATTAAATGCATTGCTGACAAAAATAAGCAACAACCATGAAACAAAAACAAGTCATATTTGTTTAAAATATTTTCCTGTGATTTATTTTCTTTTGGTCAGTTGTACATATGTAATTGAATATACTATGTCAAAAATGATACAAGTGACATTTAAGGAAGGTTTGCAATATAAATGTACTATTTTGCCATGTTCCCAACATTAAGTACTGACTGTAAAAATGTAGACTATTGATATATATTTATTTAATTACTGCAACATTGTCTCTAAAATCCTAAGCAATCAAGTTTAATGAAGTAAAATTCAACCCCCATTCATGGTTCTTTGAAATATGCAAATTATAAGGGTAAAATTGTAATTATCACCTTTCAGAGACTAAGTTTAGTCTTTGTAATTATCACTATAGCAGTTACAATGGGCTGTTTTTTCATCAAAAATTACTTAAATAACATGGCTAGAAGTGTTTTTTGTCAAAACCAACTAAAGTTTATTTCCCCCCAAAATTATCTTCAAACTACAAAATAAAATGCAACAGAGATCAGAAAGGAAACATAATTCACTGTATGAGCTTCCTCCTCATACTAACATGAGTCCATAAATTCTTGGCACCTCTGGCTATGGTCGTCCTCGATGGGAAACGGAGGGTTTTGAAGGGCTCTCTCATACATCTCAGCATCTCAGGCTGGGAGCTTTGCAAGTGCTCATGGGAAATGTAGTTGATTCGTCTCAACTGCTTGCTATAGTAACTGTGCAGATGGTGTAGCTCCTCCACAGCAGCTGCAGAGATGATAGAGATCTCAGAAGGTGTGCTAACCAGATCCGCCTTCGCCTGGTCAGCATTAACAGCACAGTTCTGAGTTAACGGATCTTACTGCCTCCTTTTCAGTGATGAAGATTGCTGTGCAGGGTAGTTTTTAAGGCCTTTCTCTTCTTCACTTTAACAATTCTGTTCTTCTACAAGATTGACCTCAACATCAATCTCAAATACTGAAGTTGGCTTTACATACACAGTTGCTTCCGAAGCATTGATTTTTACTGATTTTAGGTTTGTTATGCATCTGAATGGCCACGTTGGACACATCGATCAAGGCTGTCTCGACTTGCTCTTGTGTCTCAACCTAAGAAAAGAGAAGAAATTACTTGTTTGTATTATTAGTAGAGCTGTCATTAAGAGAAATGCAAAGCTAGAGAGGAGATTAATGACACATGCAAAAAAGCATTAAAGAGACCGCTAACCCAAAACTTTTTGTCATTATATACTCGCCCTTAACTTGTCCCAAACTCACTTTCCCAACAGTTGGCAGAAGCCATCAACTTCCATAGTATTTTTTTTCTTCCCAGTATGGAAGTCAATGGTTTCCATTAACTTCTTCAAAATATCTTTATTCGTATTCAGCAGAAGAAAGTTATACAGGTTTGGAACAATTTAAGGGTGAGTAAATGATGACATTTTTTTTTTTGTGAATTATCCCTTTAAGATTGTTAGTTCCAATTGTAATGTTCATTTTGTCTAGAACACAACATGCAAATAAAAAACACCATGGAATAGACTAAGCATATTTAAATAATATGTGAAGTTTGATGTGGATGCAATAAAAATCATATTAGGTGACTATCATAAACACAAGCACAAGCAAGAAAAAAGAAAGTGGTAGATGTTTCCCTCTTTACATTCCGGAGTGTTTATTTGGCAATGTTAACATGCTTTTGTTCTGTGAATATGGAATAAATTAACTGTACTTTTTGGTTCTTCTCCTTAAGAACTAGGGAAGAGTCTTGACTTTCTTGGCCACTGATTTTTTGCCGTCACTGTCAGCTGGTCTCTTTCCCTCTACTTTGGCACTACTTTTCTCCCCAGCACTTTCTGACACTTTCTTTACCTGTGGGGCGGCACAACAGCTCGTTACCTGTCGTGGGCACTATAAAAAGTCATATGAAAACATTTGGAACTAGAAACTGTAGGAACACAAGAGATGTTCAGTTAAAATTGAGCAAACACAATAAATATTTGTATTACCAAGTAGCACAACTGCAACAAAGAAAAGAATCAAGGATTTTGTTTATTGAATCTGGCCAGTTGTCACTATTGAAAGAAGTTCAGGAAAGTGTTGGCACTCATACAACAATTTTAATCTAGAAATGTGCCTGAATCTATGGAAAAACAGGACTGCTTGCACATGAAATCTTCTGCTGAATTTATTGACTGACTTACAGTAGCTTGTGACATCATTCTCCTCATCTTCATAGTGATGGAGTGATTCTCATTCTTCAGGAGAGCTGCCTTACGGCCCAGCTTTAAGTAGAAGTGGGTTGTGTAGGGAGTGAAGCTAAAGTCCTCACTTGTGAATGAAAGAGAACAAAGTTAAAGAACTAAACTAAAAGGACAAAGTACCTAATATAATTATACTTAAGCCATTAAGCCGGTCTGAAAATACCTAAAGTAGCCATGCAACAAAAGGTGGATGATAATGGACTCCACTTCCAAGCGTGACAGTGACGTGACCTTTATCGTTTTGCGATGCTTGGCAGGCCCTTTTCCCAACCAAGCATCACAGACTTTCAGAGGGGTCAACTTTTCATCCACAGAGCTGGCCATTTCTACTATGGTGACAACGTCTCGAGCTTGTTTGGTGATGTCCATTGTGATGTACTCTAAAAAAATACAAATAAATAAATCAAACCATACCCGATTGACACCCGGTTGGTAAAAAGTGTGAGAGACTCTTACCATTGCCGTGTCGACAAACATCACACATTTGGTTGCACTCATCATCATCCCAAACTTCATCAAAATGAACAGCCATCATAGCACGCCGGCACCTATATTTTACACGAGAGTCATATCTTATATACAAATACACAACCCTAAAATAAACAGGCCACATGAAGTTGAAATATTATAAAGTCTGGAGTTTTGCACTGATTTTCAGTCTAGCCAGTCTGATGATAGTTGATGGATTTCATGAAAAATTGCTTAGTATATGAGTCCTTTGTTTCAGAAACCAACACAACAGTGGTATCCTACATATTCTGTGTATTTTGACTCACCGGTCCACATTTTGACAATATGCCACCATATTCTGTAGCTTCTGCTGCCCAGTGTTCTCCATCACAACCATACTGCTTATTCTAAAGATGTCTGCAAACCCGAAGAATACAATACAGTCTGCCGAGCCATCATCCCTTCCTGAAATAAAAAAAAATATGAAGTGAATGATTAATTAATGAATAAAGTACAAACATTACTTTTGGATTATAATGTTAATGTTAATGGAAATACTTTCTTCCGCCATAGCAGCATATATAACAGATTATACCAGCATACTGTTTCAGAGTTAAACAGATTATTGAATTTTGTTTTAAAACATAGGACTTGTTCTATCCATCAGTTGCTGAATGCAAGAAAGGGGCAGAGATTAAAAGGACAAAATGACTGGAAAAGTCTGGCACCAAATGATGTCAGTTTTATTTTTAAAAAATTACAAAAAGGGAAAAAAGAAATAGAACATGTGTGGATGTATTGTTGCCTACCTGCACGTCCACTCTCCTGATAGTAATTTTCGATAGATTTGCTGATGGTGTGATGGATAACAAATCGAACATCTGCCTTGTCAATGCCCATCCCAAAAGCCACAGTGGCAACGACCACCTACACAGACACAAACATTACATTACAGGAGGGCAATTACAAAAACAGGCAACAACAACAGTAGCTCTGCAGGTGCAACCTGGATCTTCTTGGAGGACCACCGCTGATGCACCAGAGACTTGTCTGAAGGCTCCATGTTGGCGTGGTATGGCTGAGCAAGAATGTTTCTCTTCTGCAGGTCTGTAGCCACGGCTTCTGCATCCTTCTGGGAGAACACATACACGATTCCTGCAAATATAACATATATTGTGCATTTTGATTAAGTGGTTTTCAAATACATACTGAAGAAATTGTGACATGTGGAGAGCATAACAGCCCGTTCACTCCAAGAACAATAACTATGCAAGTATCAATACCAATACATGGCAACTTTGTTTATTATGGCTGCACGCTGCTGTTGTGTTGTCTGGCACTCTAAAAGCCCTTTAAAGGCAACTGCATTCTGATTGGCAGTCAATGATTTTCATTGTTCATCAGCTGGAAGAATTCAGTCAGAAAGTGATTCCAATGATATTGTTCCTCTGTGTGTTTATCAATATATCGGTGAAGTGGACATCCCTAGTCTCTCAAGAGTAGAACAATTCTTAAAACTTTATGATTATGGTTCTTGGTGTGAAGGGAAATTGACTCCTGTAGCAATTAAAATGAGTTACCTGATTGGTTTTTGTATCTTTCTCTAATCAGTTGTGCAATTTGGTCGGTACAGTCGTCGCTATCTTTAAAACGAACCTGTAGAAGTAAGAAGACAAATCATTCGGATCCGATTGGCTTATTCTGCAGTTTTCTAGCAGCGATAAGAGCGAAATAATAGATAAGCATACCTCATAGTAAAGGTTTGGTCTGTTGAACGGTGCTGTCAGAGTGATGGGTTCCTGAACACACAGAATCTTCTGGCAATCTTTAAGGACGCTGCTGGTTGCTGTGGCAGTCAGTCCGACCAATGGGACTTTAGGGAACTGGCGCTTTAGGATACCCAGAAGCTTGTAATCTAAAAAAAAAGGAATAAATGACAAATTCAATCACGGGGCATGATCTTTTTACCCAGTCAGGGTGAAACAGAATCTCACCTGGTCGGAAGTCATGCCCCCACTGACTGCAGCAGTGAACTTCATCAACGGCGATGCGTGCCAACAGACTCATGTTGTAGGCCTTTTCGAGTTTGGACATCAGTAGTTTGCTCTTGGCGATTTTCTCAGGGGTTACATAGAGCAACTTGAAGGGGCTGTTTTTATCTATCATCCCTGCCAAGACACGCTTAGAGTCCTCCTGCAGATGAACATGAACATCAGCATCGTATGTGTCTCAAATCTGTCCAGTACATCCGACCAACTGTACCTTTGTACTGGAAGAATTGAGAGTCACTGCCGGGACATTAACGGACTTCAGATACATCAGCTGATCCTCCATTAGAGACACCAATGGGGCGATAACTAATGTATAACCTGATAAATGCAACCATATGAAAGACATGCGCAGGAATTCACATCAGAGTACTCAAAATTCATTCTTTATTTAAATATGTGTGTGCGAGCATGTACCCTTAGAGCAGAGGGCTGGCAGTTGGTAACACAGGCTTTTTCCTCGTCCAGTGGGCATTACCAGGAAAAGGTCTTTCCCTGACATGCTGAGATTTATGGCCGTCCGTTGCAGGGGGCGAAATTTGGTGAGCTGGAACACGCTAGCCAGCTTCGCCTGCACTTCTTCAGACCATGAGAAACCTGGAGACAGAGCAGCAAAAATAAAAATTACAGAGATTGCTCCTTATATTTCTGTATTCAACTTCATTACACAAAACACACAACTTGAACAAGCAGAAGATTTTTTTTTAAGTTTAAAAAAAAACAACTCCTGTATCATATGCTCACCAACGTTTTATTTGTTCAAAAACACAATAAAAACCATACAATTGCGAAATATTACAGCAATTTAAATATTTAAAAAGTCTTCAATGTCAAATAAACCTTCAGAAATCATTCCATTATGCTGCTTTGCTGCTCAAGAAATGTTTCTTCTTATCATCAATGTTGAAAACAAGGGTTTTCTTGTGGAAACTGAGATTATTTTTTAATTATTATTAATATATTATTATTTTTTATTTTTCTTTGATAAAATAGAAAGTTCAAAAGAACAGCATTTATTTGAAACAAAACTCTTTTGCGATATTATAAATGCCTTTGCTGTCTGATCATATTAATGTATTGTTTCTGAATGAACTCCTCATAAGCTTCTTCTTTGCCACAATCAACTTTGTTGCTGCTTTGAAACAAAATGCATTGCGAACAGCACTATACTAGTCATTTCAACTGTGAGCGAGGGATACCTGACTCCTCATAGTGCTTTAGGTCCTGTTTGCTGAAGGATGGTTTGGGAGGTTTGCTGGATCCAGAGGGCTGCGCCGAGCTGCAGGCTCCCTCCAGGACCTGCAGGAGTTTGTTTTTCCGGGAGTTCAGCTTCGTCTGTTTCTCCAGCAGCTCAGAGATCTGCAGTTCCACCATCTCCAACTCTGCCTCCACCGAGTCCAGTTCTGCTTGAGCATCATCTGTGAAGAACAGGACTTTCTTGAGTCTCATTCTCTAACTAAAAGCCTGTACGCATTTACTAGAGAGCGTGTAACTTTTCCATGCACTGATTTTCTACAAAACACACAAATCCCTTGAGATTCAAGGTTCTAGTGCTGCATAATAATTCCCTGTGTCTCTCACATGAGCCGGGCTTCACAGAGAGATGATAGAGATGATAATGATAGAAGTCTCACCAGTGTTTACCTGCCTCGCTCTTCAAGGGAGCATTAGGAAACATCCTGACAGACCCATTCATGTCCTCAAACGCACACTTTTCACTTAAAAAATATATTCTATAATAATCATGTTTTGTATTTAAATCACAAATTACTAAGTGTGTATAATAACAAGATTGTACATAATGAATACAAGAGAGACTCACCAACATTATTCGCCATTTTACGCAGTTCTTCAATATCACAGATGAGGATGACTGTTGGAGACAATAAATCAGCATTTTTGCTTTCTTTGTAAGTAAAAATACATGAAGAAGATTTGAGAAACTGTAATGAATCAAGTTAATTTTTCTTCACAGGAAAAGTGTCATTCTACTTTATAAGCATAAACTAACAAAACAAGGAGTTTTGCTTTGTGCAGTTTAGCTTTTCAAATAAAATGTGCCTGTTTTAAAGACGTTCAGATATAGTTTTACCGGAATATAAGACTAAAACACTAATCATTATAACATTTTGTCATAGTAAATGCATTATTGCAACAGTACAGTATCTTTTATCAATAAGTTACCCATTTAAGACTGAAAGCAATGTGTCCTGCCAGCCATTTTCATGCACAATCTTTAATATGATGATTTTGATTGATGTAAGAATCGCATTACACAAGCAATGGACATATGCACTGTTGTGTCGACACGAGTCACGTTCAACATTTATTAATAACACGCCATTTGAATGAAAACGTATTTCTGGTAACTCACCCCTGGGCGATCATGGGTCTGTTTCACTTTCTCTTGTTTGATCTCGTTTCTCTGGTTCAGATGAAACCCTCCCTCGTTGCCCCACGCGACCATTATCCGGGAAACTTTTACTGACCAATCACGAGACTGGAAATACAAGCGTCCAGACCAAACAAGAGTCTTAAGCAATGGAAAAACAATCCTCCCGTAGTCCGAGCACAAAGCTATAGATGTAATCAATTATGCGTTTCAAAGAATATTTATTGTGGGTAACGTTAGTACATACATTGGTTTAAAGGAATGCATATTAGAAATGATACACACTGTTAAACAGGAGACCAGGAAGTGGATTTTTATTTTTCAAAATAAAAGTCAGTGTATGGCGTCGTGAATGACAGTAGACAATAAATTATTGAAAACACGTATTACACGCTCACTGATTTATTTAATTGGTTTATGTCCAGTGGGTATACATCAGAATTCTCTCAGATACTGCCTTTTCCAATGAAAGTCATGCTCATCTTTAAGTGTCAAGTTCAAAATAATAACTTGCTACATCTAGTTGTTTCTGAACCAAAAACACAAGCAGTAACTACAATTTGCACAGTAATCAAATGCACATGACTTGCTGATAAAAACTGATGAGACTGATACTCTTCACTACTTTTAAACATTGTCATCACATGCAAAATCATACATTCAGTTTTCAAAATCCGCCAGACATAAATGCAAATATGAATTTTTGTTTACAGTATATGTAACACATTGCTACAAAATACATGTTCTGTATACATTACAAATGTGCATATCATTAACTTTTACCTGCTGTTTAAATTTGTATCTAAAAGCTTAATGTGATACATAATAGCATTCAGCTAGAAAAAACTGCTTAAGTATACTGTATAGTATAGCAAGCAGTGTCAAGAAAAAAGTCAAACAAAAATTAAATGTGTATAAAGCAAAAAAAAAAAAATAAATAATAATAATAAAAATAAATAAATAAATAATGAGGCATGATTTCAATGTTTTGGGGGAGTTAATGCATTTTTTTTAGACATGTTAAGAATCCCATAAAACAGTTTAGGTAATGCTAAAACAGTTTGAAAAATGAGCTAAATAAAGAAAGTGGTTCACTAACAACACAATTAATTAATCTGTCCAACTTCCATTCCATCTATCCTATAGTATTGCAGGACTGCTGGAGACATACGTTCCAATTATGTTATCCATAATTTTTTACTAATTTGGACTATAGTAGTTTTAAACATGCAAGTATATTGATGAAAATGTTTGAGATGCAATCACAACAATCTCCACAAGAGGCTGCAATAAACAAAGAAATAATTTCATTTGCCTATCCTGATCCATAGGCCCTGAGAAAAATGTATCCTCTTTAAACAACGTCTACCTACCACCCCTCTTTTAATAGGATATTTCCTCTCCCTGTACCACTTACACGAAAATGCAATGAATATTAATTAAATGTAAATAATAAAACAAATATGTAGATTACTAAAGGAATGGTTTACTCTAAAATGAAAATTCACTCAAAACTTCCTCACCCTCGAGCCATCCAGGAAGTAGACAAATTGGTTCCTTCATCGGAACAGATTTGAGAAGAAAAAAGTGATCTGTGTCTGAATCAGTAGAGAAATATGAACAGATCAAGCAAAAACAGTTCTAAACAAAAATGTCAGTGGATTTTATTGTGAGAGGACAAGATGTATTTTTCACTGAAGAAAGCAAAAAGTGGCACCTTTCTTACAATCAGTTTTATTGCTTCTAAAGAGATTAATTGATGGACAAGAGCTGTGTGGATTATTAGTAGATCACTGTTATGTTTTTATCAGCTGTTTTCAATTCTCATTCTGATGGCACCCATTCACTGCAGAGTATCTGTTGGTGAAGTGATGTGATACTAAAGTTCTCTAAATCTGTTCTAATAATGTAACAAACTCATCTGAATTTTGGATGGGCTGAGGCTGAGTAAGTTTAGGTGATTTTTTGTTTTGTTTTTTGGACTATTACTTTACTCTCATGTGGGAACTGGCTTGCATTTTTTATACATTTATATCAAGCAGAAGGTATAAGATGTGATTTCATATCTGACCGTTCATTATTGCTTGTTTAATGTTTCCATGTTTCAAGCGTTACAGTAATGCTTGTCTTTCCTGTAGAAGCACTCTGGGCCAGATTACCTGCTTTCAGAAGCACTGAAGATTCAGGCAAGATGTGCCCCATATGCATCCAACAAATGCCTTAAAGACATTTTCACAAGCCAGAAACTGAACAAAGCAAGTTCCTTGCTTCAAACAGGCTTTAAAGGGCAGCCCTTTAATAAAACTTCGGCAATATGCTTTTCTTTGAGAGACTAAGTTCCCTGAATCCCTGTCTGGCCACTTCAGTGTTTTCAGCTCAAGGCCCAGCTGTTACATACAGTCAATGCGACACTTATTTTTCCATTAAATACTGTATACTTTCGGGTTCAGTGTAATCAAAAGTCATTAATGACAGACAATCGCGTTTCTATAGTTGAGGCGTCTGAATGTACAACAGCATTGAGAACAGCAATGAAGGTCCAACACAGAGGATCTGTTCTCACAAGTTCTTGGCCCTAGCAGATGTGCTCCATGACATTTAAGCATTGCTTTGGAAAAAGAAAAAAAAAAACCCTTCTAATGATCTGAACCGCAACGTTAAATGAAAAATGAAATGAATTGTCATTGGCGCGCTGAATTGAAGCTTTACTCTCAATGACAGTGCAGTACATTGAAAGATTAAACCAGTTTTACAGGCTTTAAATACACCTGAAAGGAAAATCTATCCCTGAGTTAGTTTATGCAGGTTTTTTTTTTTTTTATCAAGTGCTTGCTGCATTCATACATTTATTTACTAAGCTTAGATAGAGTTCCTGAAAATTCAGCATTTACATGTTTAAATGTACTATTTTATTTATTTATTTATAGCTCATTATGTGTGTTTTAATTGAAAATTAGCCATTTAACGATTATCTGAGGCAAAAGAAACCGATAAACTGTAACATAAACTGAAAAGATAAACTGATATGCATGGCAAGATAAGGTCATGTTATACATTATGACAAATACATTACTGTTGAAAAGTTTTATTTTTTAAATACTTGCATTCAGCGAGGATGCATTAAGTTGATCAAAAGTTACAGTAAAGATAGCTGTCTGCTATTTGCTATTTGACCAAAGGACAATAATGTAATAGTTGAAGGGATAGCTCACCCAAAAATTTTTAATTCTATCATTATTTACTCACCCTCAAGTTGTTCCAAACCTGTATGCATTTCTTTCTTTTGTTGAACACAAAAGTAGGTATTTTGAAGGAACTTGGTAACTAAACAGTTGATGGTAGCCATTGACTTCTATAGTAGATTACCCCCCCCCCCCCCCCATTCCCCAAAATATGGAAGTCAATGGCAACTGTTAACTGTTTGGTTACTAACATTTTTCAAAATATATTCTTTAGTACCTAAAAGAAGTTAAAAAAAAAAAAAAAAAAAAAAACTCATTCAGGTTTGAAACAACTTTTTGGGAGGTAAACTTGCCATTTAAGGTTAGGGATTTGAACAAACCTAACATTCACAACAGTAATAATGTCTTAATAAGAAACACAATAGATCTGTGCATTCATAACTCACTTTAATGAGATGAAGACTATGAGAGGCACTGAGTGTATTAAAGAGAACTCTGTTTTGACTGATGGATGAGGAACAACTCCTCTGCACATGCTCCAAATGTGGATTGTCTCACAGCCTTCGGCTCAGAGTCCACGGGGGTGCTGAAGAATCTGCACTGGCCCTTCCTCTGCTATTGTACGAGCTCTTTTCTTACACATAAAGACTAGAGAGAGACAGTGGAGGAGAGGGGGCCGAAAGGGGGTCAAGGGAGAGTGAATTAAACGTTTTGGAAGCTTTCAGCGGCGCAGCTTGAGAAGGAAGGATGAATGAGTGAGGGAGTGACAGAGAGGGACATGGAGAGAAGGAAAGAGAGAGAGAAAGCGAGGGGTCGAGCGGGCAGCCACATGGGCAGTTCTCACTCGGGATAATGAGAGTCTTTTCTGTGGCACTTAACCTCCAAACGGCACGCTGGGAACCCACAGCCGCGCGAGCTGGTCCACACAACAGCCACGCTCGGACACGCTCGCCCACCGCTTAATCAGATTTTACACCCAGCGCAGTGCCCCCCCACTACACGTGGCCCTGACAGTCTCTCTCCCAGGATCACGCTCACCCAGAGGCCATGCAGAAGAGAGGAATAGAGGGAATGCTAATGAAGATGAACACGACTTTCAGGAGGAAAAAATCCAGCACATTTTCTGCAGACACAAGTGGTTTTCTGCAATAGCATGACACAGAGCAACATGTTGTTGGACAAAGCTTATATCAAATGGAAAATCAATGGAAAATGGCCCAAATATTTTCTGAATATATTTATCTAAAGCTATTTTTCCACTAAATAATACCAGTGAATTATAATATAACAATTTCTTTAATATTTCCAGAGCTGTATTTAGTTGTCTGCAGCACCTAGTGAAGCTGATGAAACAGGTTTTACTGATATGCAGTCTTTTTTTTCTTCTCCTGTTTGTATCACTCCGCTTATCTGTATTATTTCAGATAGGCTGTCAGTCTGTGCATTCATTGAATTTTCATTGACTCTTTCTGCAGGTTACATCAGTATAAACAAATGAATTCCTTCATTCAGGAATTAAACAAGTGTCTTTATGAGTGAGTCATTTAATCATTCACTCAACTGATTTGTTCAAAACACTGATTCATACAGGGATGAAACAAGTGTATGTCTTTATAGGAGAGTCATTTAATCATTCATTCATGCCAATTTTGCAAAAATAAATAAATAATAATCAGCAATTCATTAATCAACAAAAGTGACTTGCAGAAATCGGAATAGCATACTAGTCTTACTATGACAAAGTGAGATTAGTGTGTTTGTAAGTCAGTATTCAGCCATAAGCTGTGACCTAAATGACACACTATACACCTTTATTATGCACTATGTTTTCATCCAGCAACAGAGTCTGTTGAGTGTATGAAGTGTCCAACATTCCACATTTTTCAGTTAATTGAGTGCATCATCCAGGCATGTGAAGAGCATTTTCTTTTTGGAATTTTCAGTGTAAACACATTAATTACTGCTTATACTAAAAATGGAACAGAATAGTGAACAAGTATGCAAATTGGGACACACCTATGGTCTTTCTAAGTGAGTTGTTGATTAACTCGGCTGATTTGTTTAAAAATACTAATTCATTTATCAATGAAACAAGTGACTTGCTAGATTCGGAATAGCATACTAAGCTTACTATGAGAAATAACAAAAGTAGTATGTTACTCAAAAGCAGTCTTCCTAATTTTCTCAACTGATTAATTAAAAAATAATAATTAATTCATCTGCAAAACAAGTGACTTGCAGAATTCAAAATAGCATACTTATCTTACTATAACCAATAACAAGAGAAGTATGCTAGAATGCTATTCTTAATTCAGCCACATGCTTTTTAAGACAGCCATTGATCCAATCAAATGATTTGTTAAAAAAAGTAATTCATTCATCAATGAAACAAGTGACTGGCTGAATTCAGAAAAGCATACAAGTATACTATTTTTGCTATAAAGATATGCAAGAAATGGCAAGAGTATGCTATTATGCTATTCTGAATTTAACAACAGCCATTGAATCAAACACACACACACACACAAAAAAAGATTCACGGAAGAATGAAATTACTGCTACTCAGACACATAAAATGTTTCATGCTTTTGTTTGGTTAAGAACTATTTTTATTGGTATCTGACAATATTGTGTCTAAAAGTACTTAATTTGAACAACTTGTTGGCTGAACTGTTCTATAAATTCAATATCATAGTCAGATACATAATACATGTTTTAGTTTGGCTGTCAGTCTGTGGATAGCTTAACCAAAGTCTGCAAAAGCCTTGCATTTTTCATAAAGTACACTGAGTTAAAAATCTCAAATCCCCAGACCCCTTTCTATTCAGTTTTGATCCATCTGGCAGTTTGAAAGTAACAACATTGGTGCAGGCATGAGACAGCAGCATAGATAAGATACAAGGTTTACTGGCCTCAGGGGCACTTCTGTTGTCAGTCTGAGTAATAATTAGAATGCGAGTGACAAAACACTCCCCTGGGTATTAGAGTGTGCTCAGCGCGATGGCTACCTGATGAGCCCAGTGGAAAAGGGACGTGGGCTGCAAGAAAACTGCTGAATCACTTTCTCCTGTCACTAAAAGCATCCCCTCTGATTCCTGATTGTCTGCAGGTGAGTGTTCATGTGAGACAGGGCAGTGGTGGATTCACACCTCCTTTAAACACTAAGCAGGATCAGAGCAATAACATTTCTGTGTTGATATAGATTTGAAAATTAAAGGGATGCTCTGGGTAACTAAAACTGTGAGTTTCCACAGAATTAATTTTGATTTGTTGTTAATAATTTCTGTGTGTAACTACTTAGCAGTTTAAAAAACGTAGGGAAAAAAGCAGTTAATGATGAGGAATCATACTAGTCACAAGTGCATTATGGAGTACCTCAAGGCTCAGTACAAAGGCCACTGATTTTCACGATTTAAAAGTTAACCTTTGGGGGATATCATCAGGAAACATGGTATTAGCTTTCACTGTTATAATACACAGCTCTATATTTTTTGTGGCCCAATGAAGCATATCAATTTGCAAAACTAACATTGCATAGTTGATAGAAAACAATTGGATGACTAGAAATATCTTACTGCTAATATCTGATAAAACAAAGGTGTTAAAGGGATACTCCACCCCAAAAATAAAATTTTGTCATTAATCACTCACCCCCATGTCATTCCAAAAACCGCAAAAACTTTGTTCGTCTTCAAAACACAATTTAATACTTTGGATGAAAACCGGGAGGCCTTTAACTAGGGCTGGGCGATATATCTAACGATATGATCATGCGCATCTATTCAGTAAATCTAGTTCCGTGATTACCGCTGATTAAATCCATCACCTGCTTTGAAATGGAGCACAATTAAATAGACAGAGCCGTAGATCACTGACAAGCTACGCAATATCGCATTCATTATAGCCTTTGATAAATATGCAATATGAACACGATATTGCGTAGCTTGTAAAAGTAAAACACATTGTCAAGGTCCAGAAAAGTATGAAAAGCATCTTCAGAATAGTCCATCTGCCATCAGTGGTTCAACAGTAATGTTATGAAGCAAAGACAATACTTTTTGTGCACTAATAAAACAAAAATAATTACTTTATTTAACAATTTGTTTCCATAACACCTGATGTAGAAGAATGGCATATACGCTAATATTAGTCTTTTTCATTGTTATTCCTAGGTCACTGTAACCACCCAGATCTAGTCTGTATCCAGATCAGATGGTCACTGCAGTCACCTAGACAGCCATCTGGACAAGACCACAGAAGAAACTGCTGGTTTCGTCTGGCCAGAGTAGAATGATGAAGTTTTGGTTCCTTCAATACACTATTTTCCTATTTTACACTGCAAAGCTGCTTTGAGACAATCTGAATTGTAAAAAACACTATATAAATAATCATGACTTGTCTTGACAAGATATTCAACACAAAATGTGTTGGCAGAAATCCACTTACAATGAATGTCTAAGGGGCAATGTGGTTGTGTAGGCCTATGTCTAATTAACCTCTATTATAAAACCTCTGTTTTAAAAACCACATGTAAGTTGTTTCTTTTTTTCACATGCTTAGTTAAAAATATCTTCTGTGGTAATAGAACCCAATTTGCATTTAACTTGTTGTAACATCTAAATTTATAGTGTTCACAGTGCCATGCCAATAGATGAAGGAGGACAGAAACAGTAATAGATGAATAGATACAGGTGGACCACAATATAGACAGACAAGAATAAAAAAATAATAGAGAGCTAGGCAGATAGACAGGTAGTGTAGATCAAATGATACAGAAAGGATAGTCGACAGAAAGATGATAGATAGGCTAAATAATGATAAATATAACAACTGAGATATAGACTTAACAATTGAGATGGTGAAAAGATACAGATGGAGAGACGGACGGACGGACGGACAGATAGATAGATAGATAGAATACCAGACAAGTATGATGTGGAATAATAGAAAGACATTAAATAATAGGGTAAAATAAAAGTGTGATGTATATAGACACTTGAAATGGCTCTGGTGTATGTTTGTAATGGAACTGTAATGGGTCTCTCCCACGCAAGGCTCTTTCAGTGGAGTGTCAGACTGTGTGCTTTGACTCTGGACTGAATGCACAGGAACCGTGTCTGTTTATTAGAACTCCTTTAAATGATAGGCTGCTTCCAGTGACACACTTCTTGTAATGCACAACATTTGTTTGTACTGTCTATTGCTCGATCCCAGCTTGTCCTCACCTCTATATCACCGTTTGGAAATTCCGATCACAGACAGATGCATTTGTCATTCACCACCTACAAATTATGTCACAGATTTACTCTCACATGCATAGATACAACATCAATATTGCAACAAGCAATGCCCCCTTGAGCATATCAGTCAGCATGGGCGTGATGATAGCCTCTGCATGTAGCTTAACCAGTAGAGGGTGACATTTTTCAAGTTCCTTTTAGATGTTTCCCGGGGCAACCTCCTCCATATTCCTGGACGGGCCCTCTCCTCAGAGGCCTAACCTCTCCTAATCCTCCTCCCCCAGTTTCCGTGGCAACGGCTCAGACGAGCAGGTGACGCATTGACAGGGAGCAGATGGTTCCCCGTGGAGGTAAGCATGGCTGAACAATAACTCCATACTCAACATAGAGCCCTTCTTTCTAAACGCTAGTCTCTCTCCTAAACCACACACACACATGCGCACACGTACACATAAACACACACAAGCCCATTTGAACTCTCACATAGAGACTTCCACAAAACATAGACATAGCCCCCCTCCTCCATTTTCACCCAGCTGAAGCCCTCTCCATTCCTTTATAGCAAACACACACACACACACACCATCACACTACCCTAATCACAAAAACATGATCATACTCACACACAACACTAATGTGATGCCCTTTCATCACATGCACACTAAAGAAATGTCGGACTGCTTTCCCCGTGGCACATGCAAATGACGTGGGATGTAGAACAAGGCTGCCCTATAGATCAGTGTTTCCCAACCTTTTTTTAGTCGCGGCACCCTTTGGAAATTTTTACAAATTTGTGGCACCCTTAAAAACTTAATTTTGTCACAATACTTGAATTTCTAACTTCGATATGATACCTTGAAAAGTATAGATATCCGGCACAGCAGGAAAGAACTGCAGAATATACTGTAATTCAGATATTTTGTAAATCAATGGTGGCAATCAGTAGGCTCATTTCTAATGAAGAGACCAATTTATATGACACACTTTCATGTAGGCTTTTATTTATATGTAAACATTGTTTAATTACCATTATAACTAGCTGTGCCTCACATTTTTGCTCGCTCTGTGTATTTTTGATTTTACAGTGGAGTCATTTTGTTGCAGTAGCACAAGATACAAATTAAATAAACTGCTTTTTAATTTTAACAGTAGAGATGAAACAACAAGAGATTAATTTGTTGTTGTTGTTTTATACCAATTAAAGAAATGTGTAGAGCATGGTGGTTGGCAGGTTTAATGGAGAGAAAAATACTTTTTCACCCTTCACAAGGAGGGTAAGCCACAAACATTTATTGTTAAAGAAGCTGGCTGTTCACAGAGTGCTGTATCCAAGCATGTTAACAGAGAGTTGAGGGGAAGGAAGACGTTTTGGAAAAAAAGATGCACAACCAACCGAGAGAACCCCAGCCGTATGAGGACTGTCAAGCAAAATCAATTCAAGAATTTGAGTGAACTTCACAAGTAATGGACCGAGGCTGGGGTCAAGGCATCAAGAGCCACCACACACAGACGTGTCAAGGAATTTGCTGAACCACAGACAATGTCAGAGGCATCTTACCTGGGCTAAGGAGAAGAAGAACTGGACTGTTGCCCAGTGGTCCAAGTCCACTTTTCAGATTTTGTATTTTATTTGGAAACCAAGGTCCTAGAAATATGAAGGAAGGTTGGAGAAGCTCATAGCAAAAGTTGCTTGAAGTCCAGTGTTAAGTTTCCACAGTCTGGGATGATTTGGGGTGCAATGTCATCTGCTGTTGTTGGTCTATTGAGTTTTTTGACAGTCCCTGCACCTGTTTACCCAGAAATGCTTTGAGCACTTCATGCTTCCCTCTGCTGACCAGCTTTTTGAAGATGCTTATTTCATTTTTCAGCAGGATCTGGCACCTGCCCACACTGCCAAAAGCACCAAAAGTTGGTTGAATGACCATGGTGGTGGTTTGCTTGACCGGCCAGCAAACTCACCAGACCTGAACCCCAGAGAGAATCTATGGGGTATTGTCAAAAGGAAGATGAGAAACAAGAGACCAAAAAATGCAGATGAGCTAAAGGCCACTGTCAAAGAAACCTGGACTTCCATACCACCTCAGCAGTGCCACAAACTGATCACCTCCATGCCATGTCGAACTGAGGCAGTAGTTAAAGCAAAAGGAGCCCCTACCAAGTATTGAGTACATGTGCAGTAAATTAGCATACTTTCCAGAAGGCAAACAACTCACACACACACACAAAAAACAAAACAATTAAAAGAACCAAAGACTAAAACTACTTCAGTCTGTGTGCATTGAATTTATTTATTACATGAGTTTCACATTTTGAGTTGAATTACTGAAATAAATGAACTTTTCCACGACATTCTAATTTATTGAGATGCACCTGTAACCTAGAGAAAGAGTCACCAAATAAATAATAATTTTGTTGAACTGAATCAACAGATTTAAGTCTTTTCATAACTTCAACCATTAACCAAGCTCTTAAGGCATTTCTACCTTTGTTATTGTTAACTAAAGTTAAAACTATTTAAATCATTTTTAAATAGTTATAATATAAATATTTCATATGTATAACAAAATGCTAAAATAAAAAATAAAAAACTAAACAAAAAAACTAAAACTCAAATAAAAATAAATCTAAATATTGAAATTGACAAAACATGTTTGGGCATGTTAGGCCCTGCAGTGAAGAATTAATTATTTTTGGGAATGACTTTCAGCCCTAATTAACAATATATAATAACGTTTTCTTATCTTGTGTTGAAGTCAAATAACAAGTTATCTACAAGTAATCTATGAGTTTCCTTCTTTTTGTGGAGTGCATAATGTCCATTACCAATCATGCAGTTGGTCGGGGGGCTGGGAAGTGTTGTATATGTGTATGAGAGTGTGTGCAGCGGGGATGGAAGGGATTATTATGGAGATCAGCTAATGCATGTTGAACATTGCATTCTGGATTTAAATGACTAGTGTGGAAAGCACAGCACAATGCACAACCTCTAACTTTTTTCTACATTCTCTCTCCTCTTTCAAAGCCACACTTTCTCCCAAAGCACCTGGAGATCACACAAAAAAAGATGATGAGGCCCCCCTTCCCAACCCCTCCCAAATCGCACACATCAACCAACTCCACACTGCGCCTACCTATCAATACAGTGAGTGTGGACTGCGGGAGGCTGTTTGGGGTGGGCTACGCTGAGCCTGAGGCTTTGCCATAGAGCCTCACAGCCAGGAGCCATTGAAGTGCTCTGCCTCCATAATGGAGTCACTAATAGGTGCCCATTCAGCAAGGAAAGTGTTTTCTGAAAAAAAAAAGAGCGAGAGAGAGAAAAGAAAGTTTTAGGGGAAGCGGCAATCACTATGTACGCTGCCTGGAGTATGTAAAATTTATTCAGGCCTCCTCCCACAAAAGCCCCATTCCACATTTTTTTCTTCTTCTTTTGACTGTTTAGGAGAGTAAGGGGGAAAAAAAGAGGAGAATAACAAATCACTACTGAAAGGGCTTTATAGAGAGTTTGGAGTTCTCTTTTCTTCTTTACTTGTAGATGGGGTGAATAGCCTGTCCAGGAGTGAGTACAGAGCAGAGTCCAGATATTGTTTGGATGTTCGTAGTTTCTCGCCTCTGTGCACTCCCTCAGTTAGCTGCGCCTCTCAGTCATACATTTGCTCACATATGTGTAAACACACAGCACTGCAAATGTCTTTTATTTAGGTGTTTAATGCATATATTTTGCATTAAATTGCATATATTTTAGTGTGTATATATATATATAATTTTATTTTTTTCATGCTTTTTCATGTAGCATGTGCAGTAATAGCAATCAAGACTTCATTTACATTCTCGAAGACAGTGTACTCCATTCATTTTCATTCAGTTTCTAGTTTGTTAAAGGAATAATTCACTTAAAATAATTCTATCATGATTTTCTCATCCTCATGTTGTTCCAGCCTATGAGCTTTTTTCTCCTGTGGAACATGAAAGAATATATTTATGAGAAATGTCTTAATGTTTTTGTACATAAGATAGAACCAAAATGGTTTGGTTACCAAAATTCTTACAGAAAAACACACTTTATACTTAATTTCTAGTGAGAAATTAGTCTTTCAGTTATTTAATATTAGCCTGATTATTCCAGATCTCTTTAGTGTGAATAAAACTAAATTTGTCTTTCAAGTTATGCCTAAAGTGACTATAAAAATAAGAGGAACAAAAGTTTAAACAGAACAGTTAATGGAAGTAAATTATAAACTTCACATTTCTGCTTTCAAATGTAAAAAAATATTGTGTTTTATTATTATAATATTCTGAGTGCCTCACAGTAAACTTTTTTGAAAACCAAAGTTATGAATCCCCCCACATAATCAAGATGTTATTGACTCTTGAATATTCTTATAATGCCACCTTATGGGCTCAGATATATGTCACAGTTATTTTTCCCAAGCAAAATCACTCAGTGGGGTAGAAGTAGCTCCACTGATATAGTGTCGCAAAAACCATATTGTGAAGAGGGAACATTAAAGCAGAGATGCAGGGAGACCTTATTGTAGTGCATGTGTCTGTTCTTGTTTGACAGATTGATGGAATGGCTGTATAATGGCCCAGTGTGGGCTCTCAGGCCGAGATGAAGTTTAGGACTAGAGTGAGTCGGTCCCACAGGGGGTTCGGGTGTCCTGCTGAGATGGGATAAGCCCAGAACCACCAGCTTTTGTCCTGTTGCTTTTAAGCTAACAATACCTGGTAGAATGGCTAGATCTTATTCACTTCAGACATTTACTTAAGCTTTCATATGATTCTAAGATGCATATTTCAAAGTCTTACATGCACGTTCCAGTACTAGTGATTTTTGGTTCAAAGCTTGATAACATTTAGCATTGATTCTTTTTCCTGTTTTTGCTTATAAGGTTAGGTTATGTATCTGCAAATGAAGGGCAACAACTATATCACTCTGAGCCATTAAATAGCTAAACACGGCTTTTCTCTCTAGGAAACATTTCACTGACAAAGCATTTTTTCTGTGCGTGCCTTAGCAACTGGCTTTGTTGCATCTGGATTACCCAGAATTAACAATCTCTGTTGTGCATAATAGAAAGATCTTAAAGCAGGATCATACACTCTAAGAGATAAAAAACATTAATAATACAATCTATACATTCAGTCAAATAAATACACCTCTTAAAATGTTTGGTATATTTTTAATATCTGAAAACAATTATTGGGGGATAAAAAAATACCATGATGAAGAATTTCGAAATATTTTTTGTGGTTTAAGGAATATATATGTCTTTTGACTTGATTGCTATGTCACATGACTTTTAAAGGTCAGTAAATACACTGTAAATATAATGTAAACTTTTTTAATGGTATAAAGGGAATGGTACAATTTTATAATCACTATTATCTAGTTGCTTATTATTATAACCTATTAATAAAACATTGGCCATCTATAAGTACTTATAAAGCACATATTCTATTTGACCATGTACATCCCTAATCTTACCCAATACCTGAACTTAACAACTACTAGTAACACTTTATTTTAAGGTGTCTTTGTTCCACATGTTACATGTACTGTACTTACTATTATAATATCAATTAATTATGCATAATTATGCAAGTAAACCTAAGCCAAACCCTAACCATATAGTAATTACACATGGTTATATTACTTAGTACTCAAATGTATAATTACACTGTAACAAAGACACCTTAAAATAAAGTGTGACCCAATTACCTTACAAACTATTAATAAACAGTAAATTGGGAGTTTATTGAGGCAAAAGTTGTAGTTAATTGTTTGTTAATAGCGACAATTGGACCTTAAAATAAAGTGTGACCAAAGAAATCCACATCGGATCCAAACAGTACATTTCTAAGAACCAGGCTTTCAACTAGATTCTTTTAAATATTTTTCTGTTTATTAATCATGGACACATCAACCATATATCACTGACCCTCATTCTGATTGTTTTCCTGTTGATATTCTCTATTTCTTGTACCCAAGCAAAACCAGTAAAGTTTTTATGTCTGTTGACATTTCTGGTTGTATCCAAGGGAACAAGCTCACATTAGTAGTTTGGTTAATATTTCTCCTGAATATTTGGTCCCAGCTGAAGAGCGAACGAGCATAAGACAACTTCAATCCTTGAAATCCTCTCACACTAATGAGATATGATTAAAATGGCAGATAGACAGCAGTCCCACTGACGTGTTCAAGGGGAAACACACACTCGCACACATTCCCTCTAATAAGCTTTGATTTGTAGGACTGATAGTGTGTGTGGTTTCCTTAAAACGACTCTGTAAATTCTCAGTAATGTAATTAAGCACAACGGCAGATTTATGCATGTAGCAGGAAAGAATCTGATCCTTGCCTAGTCTTTCCACGCTCTGAAAAGCCCTTTGTCTACCGCTGCCATCCACTGTTTTGGGCTTGTGTGTGTATTTCTTAATTTTCGATAAAGATGACTCACCTGACTGGTTTAGTATAATCATTAACAGAAGCAATGAGCTCTCGAGTGTTTCATTCCAGAGAGCAAGACCAAATCGGCTGGATCACAAGGACAACAGAAGCCTAGACATCTCTTTCTGTCCAAATAACCACCAAAAACATGAGTTTTAGAGTAAAAAGGCTGTGCTACAGAATACATACCATGTTGAATAATGAGAATGGACCTAACAGGCACATTTACAGCTGGAAACCACATTCTGTCGGAGGCACTCAACCTTGTTTCGGTCACCCTGGGAGATGTAACAACAGCAAGGCCTGGCATCTGAGCTCCAGACCCCAGCGCTGGAGAAATACGGTGAGTCTCCGGCACACCAGGGTTCTTCAAAACCCTTTAGCATGGATAACATTAAGCTCGGCCTGTCAGTGGATCTCTGATCTTTGCTTTAGAAATTAAAAAGCACTTCAAATCGACACCATGTTGAGAGGATGAGGAAGCAGGGACAAGAGAGAAGGCAACAGCAGGCCTGAAATCAGAGCATCTGCCCAGGTTTTCATAATGAATGTAAGCAGGTTAGCTGCTGGGGTGCGGCTGTGCCAGAGGTCAGTGACGGGCAAGGCAAACTTCAGCTTTATGGCCACCCTTGGAGAGCCTTCGAAATCGGGCAAGGTGCTAACTCCTGCTCCTGCTATTGTGGCAGTACCACTCACCATATTGATCGCTGATGCTAGCAGATTAGCGCATAAAGAAGGCTCTGTCCAAGCAGTGGGGGTCTGCTTCTGATTCTCCGGTCTCCTTTCGGGGTCACAGAATCTGTGGAGCCCCTCTGACCCTCAGAGTCAACACGTACACACACCATTGGCTCTGCAAAGGTGGCGAGGATGGACACTATTAAACCAGATTGGTTGGACGGTTACATTCATGGCTCATCATAGCTGACCCGGCGAGCTGCAGTGGGCCATTGGTTTTGTGCATGTGGTTTACACCGGTCTCCTCCATGCTGGGGATCAAGGCCTGCCTCTTTTGTAGAATATTAATAGGGTTGCAGTTTGGAGACCTCATTGTTTTGGGAGGAAAAGGATTTCCTCATGTGTTCGCGGTGCTTTTGTGGTTTGATTGATGTTCTGTGTTGTAATGTTGTGTGTGGATGATGTTAGGGTGTGTGTTTGTTGTGTGTTAGCTTGGTAATTCTCTTGTTGCGGACGTCTGTGTAATGTGGTTTGTCAGAGATTGCTCCATAAGCTAAGACAGTGATCTGTTTATATTAACTCAATTGAGACTGAAAACTTTATCTGTCTAGGCTGAATGAATATCAGTCATCAATCTGGAATATTTTGTTCCTTTTTTGTTGTTCAGAGTGATGAGTTCTTAAAGGTTTAGTTTAGACAAAACTTATTCTGTAATTAATTGCTCATCCCCATGTAGTTAAAACGCTTCTTTGAAGCACACAAAATGAAGATATTTTTAATTAAACCTGACAGTTTTCTGTCAAATCCATATGAAAGTCCCAAAACAAGAAGTTGATGCTTAAACATTTCATTTGTGTTTTGAAGATGAGTGAAAAGTCTTATACTTTTTTAATGACAAAAAGGTGAATATGTAAAGACAGAAATAAAATTTTGGGGTGAACTGTCTCTTTAAAGGAAAGGATTGTAGAAAGACCAGTAGCAAAAGCTACACAAATATGTGTAAAATACTTTATTTTAAGGTTCAGTTCTCACTATTAACTTACTATCAACTAGTAGGAAGTTGTTAAGTTTAGGTATTGGGTAAGATTAGGGATGTAAAATATGGTCATGCAGAATATGTGCTTTATAAGTAATAATAAACAGCTAATATGCTAGCAAATATGCATGCTAACAAGCAATACTTAATAGGTAGAATTAATAGGTCCCTAAACTAAAACTAAAAATATATAGATTTTTATGATTAATCACAATCTTCACTTCAACATTCCTGATAATGATTCTTAAATTTCAAGATCAATCTTTGATTCTGTTTTCAGTGACTGTGTGACTGTGTATTTATACAGCCTTTCCCATCCTGCACATCTCTGCTAATTCACTTAACATTTTGTGTCTCTCAGCATTTATTGTCTCCAGAGGAGGGCAGCTGAGATTTGTTAAAAAGATAAAAGTGTGCTTGTGTGTTTGTACATATCAGCCCATGAAATATGGCCAATACAGAGTGATCGTCTGGTCTCTGACTCACCGCTTCAATTATCGTCCATAACACTGATTAAATCTTATCTTCTTATATAAGACAGTTTGCAATAATTGGAAAATATGCAAGAAGGTTCCTTAAGAAATGGACAGATGGCCCACAAGCCAAGAGAGAAAGAGACAGTGAGGGAGGAGAAGAAAGGACCACTTTGCTTATTAGTACATCAAGTAATTTGATCTTCCTTCTTCCACCTACTTGTTTTTGACAAGCTTCACATTTCCTGTGTCTCTAAACCAGCCGAGGAGCATTTCCTGTCTGGCCTCATTCTGTGTGATGCAATAGTATACAGTCTCCCTGACAGGAAAAGCCCAAAGGACAGGGGCTCTGCTGCGCCTCTGAGACACTGAGGCAATGGAAAGTCCATCTGCCTGGAATTGGCCTAATCTCATCTGGTGAATTGGACGATGGGATACAGAAAACACCAATCACGCCTGTCCAATTTCATTACGGATCTCAATGATGAGAAGTTCAGAGAGGAGAGCAGAATGGTGTGGGCTGACTAGACGCAGTGCAGACCCGCTTATGTTTGCTCGAGGGCCCCGATTGAAATAAGACCATCACCCTGTGACCTCTAAGGCAGGGTGTTGGATTACGACATGAATATGACATCTAATCAAGGCCGCTGTTCACCCAAGCTGCCCTCCTGATGTTTAAACGCAGCCTGTGGTGTTGTGACTTTTAATGAGTCTTAGGGTCTCATGAGGTCTGCTGGTCTTGTCCGTCCCTTTGCCAATCGGTGTAGAATGAATATTACTGTCCTCCTTCACAAAAACACAAGCACTATATTCTTATGGTCTCTAGGGTCTAATCTCTGTGTTCTGCTGCCTCAGGATCACCCATGTGGACCCAAACATACTTGAATTCACATTCAGGGAGTAATTAGGGTGAAGACAGGTTATTGTGTACTAAGAGGCCACAATTCAGCTATGGGATTTGGCTATTGTGCATCGTCCAGCAGTCGTTTGGGTGAAGAGCATAATAGGACAAGCAGAAATTGAAGGGCATTTTATCTTTAAGAGTCTTTAGTTAAGAATGTTGACCGCAGTTACGTTCAGAGGCAGGTAGAGAAGTCATTTTTAACTCTATGGCACTGGTGATTGTCAGCTCTGTTCCCTTAGGTTAAATTAGCTATTCAAGATGCATTAAAGATGGTAAAACTGATAAATAGATGTGGAAAAATATATCTACAAATATATCTACAAGTATATTTAAATATATATATATTATCATATATATATATATATATATCCAGTTATAAATTCCCAGTATGTTCCTAGTTGCTTTCAAAAGGGGAAGAATGGTGAATGAACTTTTGTTGAATAAATATGTGCATAATAATGATGTGTCCTAAAGCTTCTACAGAGCCAGACCCATGCACATTTACAATGGTTTTAAATGTGGCTAAATCCAACGGTTTTGTACCAAACAAGCCTAAATCAAAACTTAGACAAGAGGACAATGCCGCAACCTGTCAATAGTGATTTTCCTAATTCTTCTCAATGGACAGGTTCAAGCAGGCGTTCGATATTCTTCCTTTGGTCCCACTCTGCAGGTCCCACTCATTGCCCACAGGTGGGCCGGTGGCTTCATATGGCACAATTCCCTGCCCCAGTGTGTGGCCACTGAAAGAGAGGAAAAAGCACCAGGCTGCCAGGCTGAAGCTGACTCAGAAGCTCTGGCATCTGCAACAGTGAGACTGATGACCTTAGAGGAGCTAAATACGTGACCTCATTGAACAGGGACAGAGATAGACAGAGGAATTGTGAGATGTCTGTGGTGATGGATGAGTCTCTGCTGGAGCCCTGGGCCACAGGTCAGATAGATGAGAGTGTCCGAGAGCGAGTGAAAAGAAAAAGGGATCTGAGCGATGGAGTCGAGACCCCCACAGGCCAGCTGTATTGCAGCTAAAGGCAAAGATAGCTGATGAGAGCTTGATGAACTTCCTCAGAAAGGCTAGTGCAGTGGTCGGTATTCACTATTGAGATGCAACACAGCTCTCGGGCAAAGACAGAGGGTCAATTGACATTCTGAGAAAGAGGTCTATGAATCACAGTTGTGTGTGTGTGTGTGGTCATGTTAGTGTAGTCAATGTTTGCGCACAAACTGAGGAGATTGAATAAGAAACGCTGAAGATCATTTCAACAAATGTGTCTCATCATCTTCATACAAAAAATGTTCAATGCTTTCCTGTACAAAACTGTCCACCACAATGCTAGTGTGTTATATATGATTGTCAAAATCAGTTCATCAGTTTTTAAGGTGTTTGGAGGAGTTTTGCATGAGGTTGCTAGGATGTTGTGATTGATTGATGAGTGACTGCTTACTGGCCAGAAAGAGCTAATGCATTTCCCCTTCATTTCACTGCCGGACAGGTGGAAATCAAAAGTCCTTAAAACACATGTTTTCAAACTGACATCTGGAGCTGCAGTGGGGTGTTGAAGGGTCCATAGAAAATGTAAAAAAAACAATTATTTAGCAATATGTATTTTTAGGCCTGACAAAGTTAAACCTACTGTATGGACCTAAATAATTTTTTACCTTTTTTATTTTTATTGAGAATGCTTCTTCTTGCTGGCCTGCTTCAGGTTTATACAAACAATAGATATATGAAGTAAAAAAATGTGCATGTATGTGAATTAGATTTAGCAAATTATTTAATTATTTATTTAACAACAGGTTGTTATTAAAATTTATCAGCACCACTATTCAAAAGTTTAGGGTCAGTACGTTTTTATTTTATATATATATATATATATATATATATATATATATATATATATATATATATATATATATATATATATATTTTATCATTTTATTCAGGATTTTTAAAAATACATTAAACTGAACGAAAGTAATAGTAAAACATTTCTAATAAATTCTGTTTGTTTTAGCTTTCTATTCATCTCCCTGAAGTTTCCACAAATATATTATGTAGCAATACTGTTATCATTATTGATAATAAAATTGATTAACACCTGACTTGGAAAAGTAATGACGGCATTTCCATAGCACAAATAGTGCACAACGAACCATGCACTAGCGTTCATAAAACACAGTGACAGTATATAAACAATAATAATAGACATGTTTATCTTAGCAAACAAGTTGAATTAGTGTCAACATCAGACCTATCTAAACCTGTTTTCTGTCCCCCAGGCACCATCATATTACTTCTGTTTTGTGAAACAAGCTGTCCTGTGGAACAGAGGACAGCATCACACGGTAAGTACTTGTGTAAGAACACAATTACGAAAGCACGAGACTGCCATGCGTAATTATGCTTCATCAAAACACAACTCCAATTGATTTAGCATGCCGTGCATAGACATAATCGAATAAAACGAGCCTGATATTCAAATATGACTCCTGTAAACAAACACTATCGCTTGGAAACACACATGCACTGATGGCTTCTGCCCATCCACCTCACTGTCTCCGTCTTCACGAGGCCAGAGACTGTGAATGTGCCACAGGCAACAGAGAGGTTACCATGGGGACAGCGAGTTGTGTGGGCTGGCTTCCTGTCTTGGCCTCTGGTTAAAACAAACAAGAAAAAAAGGGCACAAAGATCCACCAGCCTCTAACATCTAATTTACATCTTCGTACCAGTACACAATCAGCCAGGGGCGCACGAGTATGAATAAACACACACATCTGCATCGCTAAACTTGAAAACACACACCCAAGCTGGCACGCATACATTCTTTGCCCTCAAGATGCAATAAAACACCGGGCGCATCACTGTGAACTTTACGGGGCCGTCCCAGTCCAAACATCTATTGAGAACAAGAGACGATTAACCCTCCCATTGGCTTCATACCTCACGGTCTCCATGGACATTGTCGCCACTGAGACGACATCACGAGGGCCGTCAGGGCCCTGAATACTGTACGCCCAAACGATGACACATGCACAGGTGGGCAAACACACTCGTGGGTCCGCCTTGCTCAGCAGACAAACACTGGTGTTTACACTGTGATTTATGGTTTGGTCTGGGGTGCATTCTGTTCGGTATGACGTCCTTTCTTAATGGCGAGTGGAGCTATACTTCCATTTTTGTGTGCATAGAAAAGAGGGTGGCCACAGGAAGGCAAGCTGCATTCAAACTACAAACTACACAAGCATCCAATCGGGACACAATGACTTGACTGTGTTTGTACTCAATAAGAGAGTACAATTCTGACTCTGGAAAAGTGAAACATACTGTTTGGAAATGAAAGGTGATTTGTATTTGTGATATATTTTACTACTCCAGATGAATAATCAAAAATAATGTATATATAATATATATATATATATATATATATATATATATATATATATATATATATATATATATATATATATATATATATATATATATATATACACACACACACATAAACAAATTATTAATTAACCAGCCTAACAACAGCCCTTCAGAAAGCATGTTAATTCAAAAAATATATATAAAGTGTTTGATTTTTTAATGCTTAACAACCCCAAGATTTAGCATTATACTATATTTATAGTGCTAAATTGTGGGGTTGTTACACATTAAAAAAATCAAACATTTTTCTATTTTTTTCGAATTAACTTTAACACAAATACAGTAAAATGGCAATATTGTCAGAAATTCTTACAATTTAAAATAACTATTTTCTATTTCAGTATATTTTAATGCATTCCTGTTATGGAGTTTTTGAATTTCCTCCAGCATCTTTTGTAGCATTATAATTGTCTTCTTTTGATTGGTCATCATTTCAGTTATTTTACACTTACATAGGAAGTCATACAAGCTTGTTGACATACAATACAGACCAAAAGTTTGGACACCCCTTCTCATTCAAAGAGTTTTCTTTATTTTCATGACTATGAAAATTGTAGAGTCACACTCAAGGCATCAAGGGCTATTTGACCAAGAAGGAGAATGATGGGGTGCTGCGCCAGATGACCTGGCCTCCACAGTCACCGGACCTGAACCCAATCGAGATGGTTTAGGGGTGAGCTGGACCGCAGACAGAAGGCAAAAGGGCCAACAAGTACTAAGCATCTCTCGGGGAACTCCTTCAAGACTGTTGGAAGACCATTTCAGGTGACTACCTCTTGAAGCTCATCAAGAAATGCCAAGAGTGTGCAAAGCAGTAATCAAAGCAAAAGGTGGCTACTTTGAAGAACCTACAATATGACATATTTTCAGTTGTTTCACACTTTTTTGTTATGTATATAATTCCATATATAATTCCACATGTGTTAATTCTTAGTTCTGATGCCTTCAGTGTGAATCTACAATTTATATAGTCATGAACATAAAGAAAACTCTTTGATTGAAAGGTGTGTCCAAACTTTTTGTCTGTACTGTAAGTAAATTATGACAGAAAAAATATAATTTTTACAAGCAAATAATAAAAGTGCAACTACATTCAGTCATGTAAATTATGACTTTTTCACAATGTGTGTGTCTTAACAACATAACTATCAAAGGTACAAAATTAAGCACAGCTTCAGCCTATTACTTAAAGAGCATTCAAGGTCGCCTGCTCTGTATTCTGCAGGATGGGACGAGCTGTTTTGCACAGGGCAGAAAGTTTAAAAGAGAAGGTGAAGTGGTGAAGAGAGATAGAGGAGATCAAAAAAGTAGCCTCATTGTCTGCCAGTACAGAAAGTAAAAAGTTGCTCAGAATGCTAAGCTGCATCTGAGCCTGGCTTCTGACACGAGCGGCTAATCAGATTTAGTCCTCCCAATCCTAGAGACTCCACAATGCTCCCCACTGTCATCTCTTCCCCTCCTCTCCTCCGCTTCTCTCTTCCTCATCCCCCTGTCGTGGAGCAAAGCTAATTACAGCGCAGGCAGAAACACAAATCTGGCTGATTGAAAAAGTCACTCTTTTTCAGCAGGGTTTAACCTTGTTAGCGCTAAGCCTGGCTTTCTTAGACGTCAGGCCTTTTTGAGAGGAATCTTCTGTTCCCCTGCAGACAGAGGCACAGAGACACACTTCTGTTTGGGCCCTGATCGCTTCGTCTCCCCCCGGCGGAGGGTTCACACAGAGGCACTGCTATTAGGCGTGCGTGTGTATGTGTACGTGTGTTTGTGAAGAGGCTGAGGAGTGTATGCAGGCCTCTTTTTGGGACAGGCCATCTGGGACTGGTTTACAGACTCCCTACATTCACGAGCGTACGCTGGCCCATCTCCATCAGAAGGCTGTCCGGCACGAACACCCGAGGTTAATGACATTAGTACAGGCGGTGTGCGTGTGTGTGCCGCAGTGCGGCCTGCCTGACGCCAGGGGGTCATGTCATTTCCTGTAGGCCTCTGAAGAGCCCACACACTGGGGCAGAGGACCCTCAGGCCCGACATGGGGCTACAATCACCATAACAAGGTCAAAGACACTCTGCGTTTAATATACAATGCCACTCTCAGATGACGCCAAACAGCTTCTGCAAGTAAATGCTTCGCTTTCATTGCTTTCAGGTTGGGGTCGGAGATGATGCCTGAGAGTTGGTTTTGGATATTTTGAGAGACGTGTGATTAAATTAAGGGCCTCATTTTTACATTTTCTGAAGTGTCTGTCTAAGTGAAACTCACTGGAACTGGCATATTGTCCATAGCACAAACGGTTTTACTTGGAAAAAAGTATGGGTTCCACTATTAATTGGAATAAAACTACAATCATGAACGATCCCGCACTGGGGCGAGCTCCACAGCAGACTTCTACCTGACAGACGAAGATGCCCTACATCATAAAAGTGCTGACTCAGAGGGAGACCGCAAGGGTTTAATGTGCCATTTGGGACAGGGCCGAGATTGCCTTTGTAGGATGGGCAGAAAAAAGGAAACAGGAAGTATCACATTGCTATGCCAACACATTTAGAGTGTTGTTGCGCTCGCACAATACTTAAATAAAAATGAAAAACTAAATTAAATTTACTTAAAGGAATTTTTTTCTAATTTTGGAAAGTAATTTGAAAAAAGAAAAAAAGGAAGAGGATAAAAAGGAACAAAGTTTATCTGTTTTTACCAGAGGCGATTTAAAGTAAGTTGTAAATGCCACATCTGCGCTTGTGTGTATGTAAAGAATCGTGGGTTATCTGTAGCAATGAAGGATACACCTCATGCATCCTCTGAATTCCTGTGAAAGAAGGTTGCATTTGAAGGTTGCATTAGGAGAGTCCTGAAATGCGACTGGCTCAATGACGTATACAGCCTTCAAATGCGACCTCTTTATGGTGCAGTCTTCTAAATGAGACACAGGTACTGTGTGAATGGGCCTTTGAATCATTGATTCACATGATTCGTTCAAAATGCAATTCATTCAGAAACTAAAACCTACTGGGTTGCTCTGAGATGCATAACAATTCTGTTGTGGCTTTATATACGTAATGTTTTTGTTGGCAAATCTGAGCAAAAACAGACACTATTGTGTAAATATACTGTAACAATATTAACTTATTATTTACTGAACTGTTGTATAAATCACATTTGCACTCAATATATTCGGGACAAACAGCACTCGTGTGATGCTGACGCTTATAAATATCGACAAAAACTCATACAGGGGTTTCTTAAATTTTAGGGCATACCTGCATTAATGGAGTTGTTGTCCTGCATCATATCTGTCAACAGTCAACTGTATGAAATGTTTAATGATGTAGCGGTCTGGGGGCGGAGCCAGTGCATTAACTGCATTAAAATATTTTAATTGCGTTATTTTTTCATAACTAATTAATTAAGTTAACACATTAAACTTACAGCCCTAATAGTAATACATAGTTTATTTAGTTTATAGTTTATTATACAGTGGAATATTAATACTTCTTATTTTGTGTAATATTTTATATTAATATATATTTATAAATAATATAAATTAATAATTTAATATTTCTATTTAGTAATAATAATAAAACAATTATTATTATTATTATTATTATTAAGAAGAAAAGGAATTTCATTGTTTTTGTTATTTTATTATAGTCTTAAATATTTCTTATTTTGCTTGATATTTTTTTAAGCAATAACATAAATGCATTATTTTTTCTATTATTATTTAGTAGTAGAATTAATAGAAGTACAGTTATATTGATACAAATAATCTAAATAAATAACCTAAAATATGTTAAACCAAACAAGCAAAGCAAACTGGGAGTTATTTTCTTTTAAAATAGTTGATTAAATCCCAGTGTTGATCAGAGAAACGTGCACAAATCTATTATTTCCCCAAATCGTGTGGTGGTGTTACTGCAATTATGGGCTTTAAGTGATCCTAAACATTAAGATTGCATGTTTCACTCACTTTAACAAGATAAAAAGGTAATGGACATAGGGATCCCTTTCAGGCGTTCAAGACAGATGTGTTGGGACAGGAGGACAGAAAGAGAGATGAAATGAATGAAAGAATGACTGAAGGGAGATAAAAGGTGCGAAAGATCTGTTTGTATCATAGGAGAGGCTTCATTAGTGTCAGAGAGAGAGTGTAAAATGGTTTCGGGTCACCGCTCTGAGCACCAATAATGCAGGGAACAGGGAGCACATGTCCCCTTTGATAACATTGTCAGCTCAGACATAGCCATGTTTACTCAGCAATTTACTGTCAGTCAACTGCAAAGGGATAAAGAAGACATCAAGACTTGTGTGTATTTGTGCTTGTTAACATTGCACTGTAGCACTGGACAGGTTAAAACTTGCTCTCTGACAAGTTATAAGCAGGTAGCACCCATCTGGCTACACAAAGCAAAGAGAAAGTGTGCGAGCACACACACAAACACAGAGAACTATTAAGAACGCTGTTCAAATTCCCGTAAAAATGTACGTTATGCGTCAGTACAAAACATAGGAAGTGAATTAGCCTGAGGATGCATGTTTGCTAGCTGGTCGTTGCAAAGGGCAAACAAATTAACCTTTCTAAATATCAATATCGACCAACTGCTGCTCCTTGCTTTCTTGTTGTCCTAAATTCATTAACTTAACTGAAAGAGGACCATGCTAGCCCTGCAGCAAGAATGCAAAATGTATGTGTCACAATGAAAGGCAATATTGAATAACCTGTTCAATAAGTCAACACTAGGGGGCACTGCAGAGAGGTGCTTATTAAAGCTAGGCTGAACCAGTGCAATGACTTTCCAAATGTGTTATACATACATATATATATATATATATATATATATATATATATATATATATATATATATATATATATATATATATATATATATATTTTTTTTTTTTTTTTTTTTTTTTTTTTTTTTTTTTTCTCTTCAGGTAATCAAACGTGAGAAATGCCCTCCACCCTTGTGTTCTCGTTTTCATGCTCATATGGAGGCCTGGCCTGACCATTTCAGAAACCCACATTTCCTAAACATGATTCCCAGACCAGGGCCTAATCATCTGGGGCAAAAACAACGACAGCAGAGTGCTCCACAACCTCAAAGATCTCCAGGTTAGTTCTCTCTACATTACTATTGACACCAACTTTGCTTATTGAAAGGTAATTTTTAAAAAAAAGAGAAAAGAAACAACAAAATAATAATTTAGCAAATCTCAAAATTAACATCCGTTTTCATTCTATACATTAAAATATAATGTTGTGTTGCCTAAATTCACATGTTATATTTATATTTTTATTTAAACGAAATATATACAATTAAAAGTATGCAAAAGTAGATAAATTTGACATTACTTGAAAATAATAATTGAGGTATTGATCAGTTTTATCATTTTCACATCAGTGTATCCCTTATTTATATTATAACATGATAACAGCAATTATCATTCAGTTTTGAAATGATCTTCCTCACCAAAACGTTCCATTTTTATAGCTCGACACAGCATACCATGTCTTCGTCAAAATTAATAAATGATCTGAAACTGAGCTACTGTGTTAATAAAGTATAAATCTAAATGCATCCATTTAAGCTCATACCTGTATATGCATGTTTACTGTGGCGCCGCCCTCCTGGTGGCCTGCTACTTCTATTAGGCCTCAGTGCTGTGGTGTGAAGGTATTTGGATTAGATCGGTCATTAAGGAGCATCACGACCATGTCTTTCAAAGCAAGCTTGGAAGTCAACAGAGATGGGAGCATTACTCTACATCACAGGCCAAAACTAATTATACAGCCATATGGTGCTCAGAGACTCTAACAATCAACCCCGACCTGCCTTTAGCTCCCCAAGGAGAGCAGGGGGGCGAGGCCACAACAGTGCGATATGACACATGTCGTTTACACACATACATTGTGTGTGTGTGTGTGTGTGTGTGTTTGTGAGACTGTGACAGATGGACCAGGCAGTGGTATTGTAAGAACAGCAGTGCAGCTATGTGCTTTCCAGCCTCTCTCTCTCTCTTTTTCTCTTTCCCCTCACTCAATCCTTTTCTCTCGCTGTTCTGTCCTCTGACTCCTCAGTGACACAGACTGAGTGGAACAAGAGCGTATTGTGTAGGGGCCTCTGGTCTGCTTCAACACAGGCCCCTGCTGGGGGACTCACAACATACTGGCCTGGGGGAAAACAAACGATAAGGGACGAGAGCGAGAGACGGTTAGTCTATTTGGTGTAGGTTTTTTTGCATTAATTTGATGACCAAATACAACAAATATCTACAGCTCGAAGCTGTCAACCTGGCTGGATAGCTAGACAGTTAGACAGACAGACAGACAGACAGACAGACAGACAGGTAGATAGATAGATAGATAGATAGATAGATAGATAGATAGATAGATAGATAGATAGATAGATAGATAGATAGATAGATAGATAGATAGATAGATAGATAGATAGATAGATAGATAGATAGATAGATAGATAGATAGATAGATAGATAGATAGATAGATAGATTAAACTCAAGGAGGCCCACTAGAGTCCTCTTCATTCTACTCTATAAGCTCAGCGGTTATGGGGCCCACCCGAAAACATGGTCCTGGAACCATTGAAATGTGGCCCTTAGAAACTTTTAGAAACCTTTGAACCCTTTGTCATAACTGGGCAACTGCACCAAAATATCACATGTCATTTCGGTTTCTTCAGAGAGAAAAAGACCAGCAATGCACACTACCCATCATGCGAGAGGAAACTCTCTGTAATTCTCTCCCAGCAGGCATCAGCATCAAGAGCCATTGAAGAAAGAGTCAGGCTTGGCTCATTTGTTTGCTTTGCTGTCATTGCATCCATAATTAGCTATATGGGGTGTCTAATCCCAATTATGAGAATGAGTTCCTTCATATAGTGGTTGCAAGTGGTAATTATCATATCTTAGAGTCACTCTGTATACTGAGCTGGGAACTGGACAGCTGCTCCTGCAGAGGGGCAGAGTTTTCGAGGGGAAGGAGGGTGTTTGGGGCCCTTATTAGGAACCAGGGGCCCACAACAGGCAAAAGACTGTTTGCTCTGAGGCTCAGTGGAGTAGAGCAGCATCCGTTATTGGGCTGGGTGGCCTTTGCCTCTCACCTCTCCTTTTTAGCTGTAAATGATGACGAATACGCTTTCCGCCTGACCCTCATGCTGGACCCCCATGTTAATTATTCAGGACCTCTTTTTGTGTGTGCCCCAAACAATGTCTGTCATTAAGCCTGTGTGTGTATGTGTGTGTTGGGATGAACGTGAGTGTGTCCTGTTCTTCTCTACATGAGACAGCTGCAGACTGGGTGCTCTGTTGCGGTATGGTTTGTTTAGTGAAGGATTTCTGCTCTTGTGCATTTGCAATGCCCTTTTCTCATTTGCATTTTTGACTAAAGATTCCCCCAACCTCATGCCGTGATGTGACCCTAACCTTGACCCAGATGTAATCCCCCACTTTGGCCAGTGGTTTCCAATCCTACTCTTAGAGCACCACCTTCTTGCAGAGTTCAGCTCCAGATCTAAACCCAACTTAATCTAGGTCTTAAGGGTTACTAGAAACTTCCAGTCAGGTTAAAACTAAACTCTGCAGTAAGGTGAGCCTACAGGAGCAGAATTGGATACTTCTAGTAATTGTATCTGAATCCCTGCTGTCCTCATATCCACATTATTTGAACAGATCTCAACCTCTTTTTTTGCCAGATGTCAGGAGGAACCAAAATGTGGATCATTCCAACAGGAGTCAATTCAGTGTGGTTCTACCACATGTACCTGGATGCCCTAATCCAAGTAGAGCTTCTCCAGAACCCCCATCAAGTCCTTCTCTGACGCTCAAGATTGTTGATCACCCTCAGAAATCCCAAACCTCCAATCCACACTTACAACTTAAAGATGAGGAAGAGGATGCATGCTCTGCTCCACAAAATCTGAATCAAGGGCACCATGAAATGGGTGAAGAGGAGACAATGACCCCAACAACTCTGTCCACCCCGACAACCCCAAGCATCCCAGCCACCCCAGCTACTCCTGGCACCCAAAGTACTCCAAGTAGCCCAGTCACTCCAGGCACACCAAGTTCATCTGTGACCCCAAATTCTCTTTCTGATTTTAGTGGGCCTTCATCAAGCCAGTTCAGCCGTAGCACTGACCTGAACAGTAGCTTCTCAGATGCCCTGTCAGGTACATCATTCTCCTTTAACACTTGGTTATCATCCATATTAAAATGAAAATGTAGATGTTGTAGTCAAGAGATCCTTAATTGATATATCTCTGCATTCTCTTTACATTACTAGTGAACTCCAGCATTGACCATTGTGAAGACAACAACACAGATGATGAGGATAACCATGCTTCTGACCTTGAGCAGAATAATTATTATCAAGAGGGCTGCTCTACTTCTCTCCCCGAGCTTCACTTTAGCTCTGCAGGAAGTTACAGTCAGGCCAGCTCACGAATGGATGCCCTTCAAGCACATCTCTCTAGATCTCTCACCTCCTGCAAACAAGAAACACCTTCCACGTGCTTGCCAGACACTCCAATTTACACCTCCAAAACCCCTCAGTCTCAGCAAAGCCCAGCAACCCAACAATCCACATTTGGAACCCTGCACAGACACCCAGGATCCAGCCAATCTGGCTTGAGCATTCAGTCACAAAAATGCTCAAATGCTAAATGCTCAACAGCGGATAGTCGATCAGAATGGAACCTCTGGCCTGTGCTTCCTCCCATCATGCCACAGCAAGATGAACTGCAAGGTGAGTTTAATGGGATATAAACATCTGTTTTTCCAAATATAATCTAATTCTAATGATTTTCTGACCCCCTTTTTTCAAAGAATAAAGCTCACGGAATTTTATTCAAAATTGTGCTTAAATCAAGAGATACAAATTTACCAGGTTAAGAGAATTACTTTTATTATTATTATTATTATTATTATTATTTTAAAATATATATTCTATGAAAGCCAATCATAATATTGTATGCAGAGTAACATTTAATATTTTTCTTTGCAAGCAGATTTCTGATTTCAAAATTTTCATGCTATTTTACTGTAAAACGTGACAAAAGTGAAAAAAAGTTAATTTTGCATGTGCATTATTTCTCATATATATATATATTTTTTTATTAATTAAGACAGTTTTTAGTCTATTCATGAGCTTGGCTCAATGATTTCGATTCTTCTGGGGACATTTTAGTAATTCCATCCCGGAAAGAATGGCAAAATCTGATCTCATACACACACACCTACACACACTGTACGCTTTATTAGATTGAGTCTCGCATAGTCATCCACACACGCTGGGGTCAAGTTGGGCCAAACAGAACTGAACATTCACTGTACCTCAGACATGAAAGAGAACAAAAGAAAATCAAAGTCCTACACCACGACCATGAGCTTCGGCTTTCTCGACACAGCGACTAAGTCATAAATATGGCACGGAGCTTTTCTCTTCTTCTCTTCACTGAAAGCGGAGGGAAAGCGAGGGGGTTCTTTTGATGAAGAATCAGACTGGTACCGTTTGATTCCCCAGTTCAAAGCAGCCAAAGCCTTTACAATGGGGGGCGTTGTGGGGGACGGGGGGGTGGTGGTGATGCCGGCTGCATCGTGTTCTCCCCTCTGAGCCTCAGCCTCCTGCGTTCCCTTCTTTCTTCCTCTTTTCTCTCTCTATTCTCTCCTCCTCCTGAAAGGCAGACGTGTGGAGCTGTGGTCATAAATCCGAGCTGACCGCCGCCTCATTGACGGGCGAACAGTGAGCGAGCCTCAGCTACAATGCGTATCTCTTAGATGCTCTCCGTGCGCTAATTTACCATCCCCTGTAAGGATGAAGAGCTGGGGCACTGAAATCTGACTCTAACTGAGAGTTCATGAAAGAGAGAGCAAACAATTCAGAAAATAGAGAGAGATTTCATCGTCTTTTCTAGCTTTTTTTTTTTTTTTTTGAGTGATAAAGCAGCTATCAGCATCTTGTTTGCACACTTATGGGTCCAGACAGATAATATAACACTGATTCGAAAGTAGAGCCGCGGTTTAGTAATTTACTTTATTGCAATGAGGGACAAAAAAACGACACTTGGGGGGACGTCAGTGACCTTTTCCTAACTTTCTTCAAGTCTGTCTTTGTGCAGTTGTGTGTATACAGCACTATAGGCCAGTCTGGGGGTCTGTTTTGTAAAACTGACCAGCTTTCTGTCACCCCCCATGCTATGGTCCAGCAGTCAGTGGCCGACCCCACAATGACCTCTTTCAGCCCCATCTCAAGAGTGTAACTGTCCTTGACAATAAGCGGGACCCCCAGGCCTCACTGAGACACCCATACCACACACACACACACACTCACACACACTGCTTGGCCCTCAAAATCTCCATATTGTGTGGCCAACGAGAGAAAAAAGGAGAGTAGAGAAAGGAAAAGGAAAAAGAGACACATATGGCACATATGTAGCAAACTTTCTGACTATAACATGCACACACAACTTGATATTTGGGATCAAGACTAATAATTTTCTACTTTCAAATTTTGAGCACCTACAGAATAACTGGAATAAGGGTCAAATTTCACTCAAAAGAAATGACTTCTAGTTACTGATTGGTTAATGAAAAGTGTCACACAAAGGCTTGGGGTCATATGAAGTATAACTATATATTTACACACTGTATATAGTCATATACTGTATATATTCAAATGTTTGGGGTCAGTAAGTTATTTTTTTATGAATACTTTTATTCAGCAAGGATTCATCAAGGAATTTTATATTTTATAATTTATTATTATACATTTATTATAATACAAATAAATCATGTCCTTTTCATTCATCAAAAAATCCTGAAAAAAATGTATTACAGTATTAAACTGTATTAAAGTATTAAACGGTTTTCCTCTTTGAGAATGTTTCTTAAGCACCATATCAGCATATTTGAATGATTTCTGAAGGATCATGTGACAAATTCATTTAGAAATATATTAAAATAGACAACAAAGTGCAATACTATTTCACAATATTACTGTTTTACTATATATTTTTTTATAAATGCCTTGGTAAGGGGGCTTCTTTCAGAAACTTTAAAAAAAACCTAATTGACTCCAAATGTTTGATCTTTTGTGTGACATTTTATTTTTATTTTAACAAAATATAAAGTTATTTTAAACTTTCTTACAAATACCTTTTATGTTTTTTAAAGGGGGCTTCCATATATATTAGCTACACACACAGCAACACTCTTTACACAGCAATGCTGATATCTGACAGCAACTGAGCCACTAAACCCTTGAGTAGATATGGAACATTATTAAATATTTTATGTAATTAATAGATTTTTATATGTATATATACACACATTTGTACTAATATCAGTTAATTTGTCACCTTTTAGTGTAATTTTACCAATACATTTCTGAGCCCGCCTTCATCCAACCTACAGGCTGGTGTACACAAACCCCACACACACACTCACTCAGACACATAGACTGTCTCAAGAAGCACTTGGCTGAAGATGACGATGAGCTTGACAGCACCAATATGTTCTGAAGTGTCCAGTCAAGTCTCTCTATTGTGTGTGTGAGTGGTAAGCCAAAGGATGCTCCCATACAATAGCTGTGTGCGTGTCTTAGTGCAGACAGACAAGGAAGCCTTATTTGAATATATATGTATATGTGTGTGTGTGTGTGTGTGTGTGTGTGTGTGTGTGTGTGTGTGTGTGTTTTTTGTCTGTGTGCATATTATTTTTGCCTGTTAGGGTTTAAAACGAGAATTGAATAAGAAATAACCTATAACTGTGCACACAAATGAATTACGAGGTACCTGACTGTTAGCGTATCTGTTATATATATCTGTTAATCTACACTTGTATATCAGAAGCTTCTGGCCAAAAGCCATTCTCTGGAACTGAGAGAGCCCTGCAGGGGAGGGTGTAATGATGGTGGTGGTTTGACTCATGGAGGTATTACAAAAATTAATCGGCCTGGAGCAATATTCAAACAGTATTCTGGTTGACAGCTGAGGAAATAGGTTAAAACGTCTATTGAGCTAAAATGCAAATCCCTCAAATGAGCACATGAGGGATGTTTACACAGTATATTGCGTTTGTAATTACTTTTCATGTTCTTGGACCGTTTCAGATGAGAGCTTACTGGGAGGGACCCCTGACTCCTTGTCCGACAGGTCACAGTCTGATATCTTTGCTGAGCTGGATGATCTGGCCCCTCGCTCAAGTTCCTGTGTGTCTCCAGACCACCCAGCCGGGAGTCAAACTGACCGATCCTCACCTACCACAGGTAATACTGCCAAAGCCATGGACACAATTCAAAAAGAGGCTTTTTATATTGTCACTACACTAAACAAATTTAAGCGATTAATTATCACCGGGAAGATTTACTTTGTGTTAAGTCAACAATGCATTTTTTTTTTCTAATTTATTCCTGTGATTGCATAAATGAATATACTCCAGTCTTAAGTGTCATGTGATGTGATCCTTCAGAAATCATTCTAATATGTTGATTTGGCACTCAGGAAACATTTCTTATTATTGTAAAAAAAAAAAAAGAAAAAAAAGAAGGTATTATATAGGAGATATGTTTCTATGAGCAATGGAATGTTCAATAGAACAAACTTTGTGTTTAATTCACTTTTTACATTATATTGTCCTTTAGTCACTTTAACCCACCCTTGCAGAATTAAAAATGCAGATTTGTTTTTTTCTGAATAAAAAAAAAATCTTACTGGCCCCAAACTTTAATATAATATTTTATATATAATATAACAGGTATTAACACTTTTGCTTTTTCAACATTCCATGTTTAAATCTTTCCAAGTTTTCAGTTTATTGTCTATACTTACCTTGTGAACAGCGATTACCCTGTTTATTTGAAAACTTGTTCAACATGCCATAATTATTTACTCTCTGTTTCAGCAGAAATGTCCAAATAAGTTATGCAGTCAGGCATGGAAAAAACTCAAATATTGTACGGACCAAGAGATTAAAATCACTTGCCGCTGTGTAAACTTTGTTTACCAGTGTACTAACGGCATTGTCTCGCCGCAGACATTATTTCAAATCTGTTTGTTGTTGTGAAAAACCTAATCCTTCAATTAGACACAGTCCCTGTCTTCACCCTGTCCCGAGGATTATTGCTGTGTGTTTGTGTAAAGTAAAGGAAAGAGAGGGGGACAGAAACATTACCTAAGTGAATTTTTCCCCTTAGGATTTCCTCCTGAATCTTGACAAGGTGTTAAGCGTTTCCGGGTGCCTGTGTGACCTGACCTCCTGACCTGACCCTCTCACCTTTCTAGCTCCCTCGGGGTGGCTAACATGTTCAGCTGCACTGTAATGCGTGTCATTATGTAAAAAGAAATCTCAAATGAGATCTCTCTCATGGATAATTTTGTTTAATACTCCTATTTCGAAGATTTGTATGAAAAAGTGAGTAATCTCACATGTGTCTCCTAAAACCAGCATATTGGTGTACTAATGGTCGACCAGACTAGACCATCACTAAACTAACATAAACTAGCTGGTTTAAATTGGTCTTTTTTAACAGGGTTTAATATATGGGAAATGTAATCCATGCATTTTATACATAGCTCTATACTCTTGTCCTCTATACAAGTTGTCCTATTGTCAAATTGTCCTATTTGTTTCTAGTAGTTGTAGGGAAAAAAAGACAAAAACTGATATTCAAACCAGGCCGGTTCTAGACATTAGGAGGCCCAAGGCAAAATTCATGTTGGAGGCCCCCATCCCCAATATAAAGAAAAATTTGATCCCTAAGCTTGTTTTTTTATACAACATTTAATTTTAAATGTTGCATATTTTTACTTACACAATACAAATGTTTGGACACATAACTATTTTTTTATGTTTTTGAATAAAGTATCTTATGCTCATCATATATATCTCTTTTATAACAATATGTCTTTTCTATCACTTTTTATCTATTTAACACATCCTTGCTGAATATTATCATTATATTTTTTTTAATGTATTTTTGATCAAATAAATGAAGGCTTGATAAGCATAATACATTTTTCTCAAAAGCATAAAAAATAGTAGTAGGTCATAATGTTTGCCTGGTACCTTATGGACATATTGATCAAACTTTATCTAAGGTAATCTCTTTTTTGTTTGATGCTATTGTTGTTATTATTTTGCTGTTTTAGTCAATGCATTCACAGTTCAAGAATAACACTTCAGTAGATTTATATAAGTGCTTTTATCATTTTTTTCCTAGCTGGGTATGGGCAGAATTTCCCAGATCCAATTTAATAAATATAGACTACAGATATTGTCATATTATCAATATCAATAATATTATATTATGTATTGCATTGTAACCTTAAATATAATAAATATACTATATGTATATTTATAAACACACACACACACACAAATCAAGTGGAAGAGAAAGACTACTAAGCAGAAATGATGCAGCTCACAAATCAGAATACGTTGCGTGTGGGCCCACTATTTTTAACTCATAATAAAGTGGTGCATGATCTTTACAGAAATGATGCTGATTGACAGAACAAGTTCATATTTAGAATACACTGCAATCGCTCTAAAATAAATGACAATAACTCACGCACCTGCATTAAGAGCTATACTTCTCTGCGTGTCTATTTAGCTGTTAGTATCACACAGTTCGCAGCACCTGATGGATTGGTGACAATTAAACAGTATCCATTGAACAATGAGGCTATAATTTGCTGCCCGTCTTGACTGGTGGACTAGCATATAAGGGATGCTACATCTATAGAACCTATAGACAACAACAGAACCTTAAGGGCCTGTTTATAGAGCCATATCTCTGAAAGGCATTGGTTAACAGTAAAAATTGTGTCTGTATGTTTGTAAAAATAAGGTTTGAAGTGCTGAGATTCATGTTTAGAGTGAGACAGTAGGGTGAATTCCCCTAATTGCCACACCTCAGTAGTGTGGGTTGGAGATTTGCATATGTGGCCCATAGCGATAGTGATCCCATTTCTAGGGTGTGACCGCAAAAACAGCAACCTTATGACACATTATGAAAGTGTGATCCTTAGCACTCCCTAAAAAAAATAAAAATAAACAAAATAAACAAAACAAGAAAGGCATCTCTAGTATTTTGATTTTAGACATAAGAACACTTTACATGACACCAGTCTGTTTAAAATTTATATGGAAGACATTTGTTTAACTCTTGAAGCCCTGAGTATATTATATTATATTATATTATATTATATTATATTATATTATATTATATTATATTATATTATATTATATTATATTATATTATATTATATTATATTATATTATATTATATTATATTACAGTTATTAGCAATTACTGTCACGAAAAAGATATGGTACAAATTATGATTTTACAATATTTACAAACAGCCTTTCCTCAAACAGCAGGCATGTGTTAAAGCTCAAAGGGAGAGATTGTCTTTTTTTAAAAAATGTTTTTTTTTTCAAGATAATGATTATATATATATATATATATATATATATATATATATATATATATATATATATATACTTTTAATAAATATTAGTGAAATTTTAGAACATTATTATTTTGTGCTAATAGAGTTCACAAAATGCACCAAAAATACAAATATTTCCCATTATCGCTAATTCTGATCACTCTTCCACATTTATTGCAGATTTGACAAAAATAAATTAAAAAAATCTTTAATTTATCTTTTACTGATTCCAAAAAACTGTGTTTTCATTTAACTTCCACATCAAATTAGCTCTGACTGATGTGCATGTTGACAGATCTGAGTCCTGGACTTGCGGCACTGACTGTAGGATGTGATTCGGGTGATCTGGGATCTTTGTCCCGTGTGCAGCTCCTGCTATTGGAGCGAAGAGGATCCGAGAGTCCAGGTTCCATCCCAAGTCTCGAATGGTGTCGAACTCCGGACGGGGAGGAATATGAACCTGGCCTTAGAGTCTGGAGCTCGGGCATTTCCCAATATTATCAGTCCACAGGTACATTACATATCATATAGCAAGCTGCCAAGCACCTGTCCAGTGTAGCGGTGAATGTCTGCGTCCGTTTGTGTGTGTGGGTGTGTGCACGTATAAGCTTGCCTTTCTGTGCGCGTATTTGCGCGTAAAAAGACCGTAGCAGACACATTGGCCCTGCTATCTCTCCCCATCACCTCTCATCAGATTGCAATGTTTACATTCACGAGCAACAGCGCCTTGATTGCCTTTAAATAACTTTGAAAAATAACAGTTAGGAGGGGGGCAAAAAAATCCCAAGAGGAACGGTTGATTTGAGTTGGGGAAATTTGGCAATTGTGAGAGGGCGTCGGGGAATAACGTTACGGGTGTGCCGATTGTTGGCCGTCCTTGAGAGTAGTGTTTTTAGTATTTGTGTATGTGTATGTGTGTGTGACCCCGTTGCCGTTACCTTTGAACCAAAGCCGGCATGCCTCTCATCTGTTCCAGGGCGCGCGGCTACAAGTCCTTAACTGAAGCCATAAAGTTGCAGCGGTTTGTTGCTCCTCCAAAAAAAAAAAAAAGCTTTATGGAGTTATGAAAAAGTCATATTAATAAAGATAAAAAAGTTTATCATTAACCCAAAACCTCCGTTCATCCACACGTCTGGTCGCAATGGCCCCCCTATCAGGACGTATTCCTGCGATGCGGCTATTGTGCATTGTTCAGGCGCAATCCACAGATAAAGGCACTACAAAGGAAAGCCACATGCGGCGGATCAGATCTGGGTGCAATCTTGATCGGATGTGTTTTGAAATAGTGTTAATGTGTTTCTAAAGTCTGGCACAAACATGCACGGCCGCGCGTGGAGGCCAGGCTCCTCGCTAGGTGTGTCTGCACCTGGCATGCTGCGAGTAGACAGGTGCTGTTTGCTCGTTTGTGAGGCACCATTTCTATCAGTATTTGCAGAGGGATTATGGACCTTCAGTCCTGTCAAATACAAGGCATCAATCACTCACTGTCGTCCCTCTTCTTGCATTTCTTTTGCACTTGAATATATTTGGTCTGCCTCTTGTTTTCAAGCCGTGTGTGTCTATTTGCAGTCCCCGACAACCGCAAACCATTAAGTGGCAGAAACAGCAGCCAAGATTCTTTGGCAGCTTTCAAGGGACGCAGAAAGTGCCCCGGGGTGAGTACGTCGCTCATAAAACCATTTCAACACACACATAGAGGAATCTATGAGCCACTTTATGGCTGTCGTTGCTGTATGGAGGCGACTGGGGGATTTCTGCTTGCTGCTGGGCGGCAGGTGTGGGGCTAATAAGTCACTACGGATGACAAAAAGGTGCAGTCGCTTATAGAAAAGAAAGTTGGGCTTCTCTGACTCGCCGTGGTGATAAGAGGGCTGAATTTTAAAGCATGGATGTGCCACAGTGGGGCCAGAGGGCAAGGTTTAGGGGGTAAACAGTGACAGCGAGGGGTACGAGGACTCAAAGCATTGGATGCAGGTGCAAAAGGATGGAGGCATTAATCTTTCTTTTATGAAGGAAGGAGGAAAGCCAGGGGAGGGGTTTGGTGGCCTAAACATGAATGTGTTGTAAGCTGCCGTCAATTAAGTTTCAGTACAATAGATTTTCCCCAGGACAGATTACTGTGAACACAAGGGAGGCCACTGCTTCTTTGTAGCACAGCAGGGCCATGGCCACAAACACACATTCATATTTGGTGGTTACGCACTTCTGTCCTGTTTGTGCTAACCTGTGTCTGTGTGAATTGTTGTGCTTTTAGCTCATCAGTGTTGGGAGTGTATCAAGGACATCATCCTGTTGTTCTCTCAGCCCGAGGGTGTCTGAGAGCAGCTCAAGGAACCCAGAAGAAAAAACCACCTGTGATGACCGAGGTGTGCCACCACTCACACCACCAAACACATAACTGTTATAAAGGATCTGATTATACACCTGACAGATGGAAACCATAACAATGCTCAAACAGAAGTTGAGAATTAGCACAGTTTCCATCCAGTGAGTCAATAAGAACAAAATCGTTACTTTCTTATAAATTGGCAGTGAATATATTCATTTTCATATAAAATAATTTACTTGGACCTCAGAGTGAGCAGACAAAGCACAATAAATGCGGTCATTGCTTTTGGAGGTGGATGCCTGTTTGCGAACACAGTCGTGAAGTGAATTACTGTATGTATGGTTTGCTTAAAGGAATATTCCAGGTTAATCTCAATTTGTGGCATTAAATTCATTACCACACAAAAAATATTTTGACTCATCCTTCCTTCTCTTTAAAAAAGGACAGTGAGGCACTCACAATGAAAATGATTATGGCCAATCCAGAAACATTCAAAAACTCACGGTTTCAAATGTAAAGCCACAAGACCTGAACAACATGCATGCATACATGATTCACATGTGAAAAAAAAAATCACTTACTACTCCTTTTTTGTGTAAAGTTATGTCCAATTTTACAACGTTACAACATAACATCATAAACCCTAAAACGACTGTAAAAAAAAAAATGTTTTAGACAGATTTACAGATCAAATAATACACCGATTTTACACAGTCTCACCAAGGCTGCAATTACTTGATGAAAAATACAGTAAAAACCAATGCTGTGAAACATTATTACACTTTGAAATAACTAATTTGTTATTTATTTAAATATTTATGTTTTTCCTTGAAAGTTAAAAAGAGCAACATTTATTCATTTTTGATCAATTAAATAAATCCTTACTATATAAAACTATTAATTTATATTTAAAAACTCTTACTCAAACCAAGATTTTGAACAGTAGCAAGTTATTAAATACATTAATAAGCTTTGCATTTGATTTTAAATCCTCCAAAACATTTTACTTCCATTAGGTGCTTCACCGTAACCTCAATTTTTTATTTATTTATTCAAAATTATTATTATTTTTTTTTTACAGAAAACAAGTGGCAATATTGAATGATAGTTTTGTAGTTTACAACATTATGCCACAAATACTGTTACTGTGCTTAAATCGAATTGAACCAAGAATATTCCTTTAAACCTACACCAAAAAAGAGAAACCATTTTGACCATAAATGTGCAAAATTCATATCCTTGATTTGATCACATTTAACAACTTTCAATTGAATACCCCTACATCAATAAAAATGTCCTGCATGTGAGCAGTGTACGAACACCTGAGAGCTCTATCATAATGTCCACCTGAGGGATGAATACCTGCATGTTGCTAAGAGTGTACAGAGTTAAGGTGCACCTCCATGAAGCTCTCATCATTGCCAGGTCAGTGTTTGGTATCCTTGTGTCTCCGGTACAGTTAAGCCACATAATCCCTCTCAGAGGCAGCTGCCTGGTGCCAGGCTTGTCTTTGCTGTGTGACCATCTTATGTACATAAATGAAATAAGGGCCCAGAAAGAAAATTAAGAGTCTGCATCTTTAATGTACTCTCAGCCTAGTTCTCATGATGCAACCTCAACCAGACTGGAAATATCCTGCTCAAGCCTATTCTGCTATGACTGAGCTATATTGCATCTGTCATAGCTTTGAAGAATAATGTTAATCACCAACATCCATCAATGTGTTGAGGGAGTAATGTCCCATGTTACTTGATCAGTCATACACCTCCATTAGTGGCTCAGACTGGCATATCTGCAGGGCACAAAGGTGTCCCAAAAACAACCCATTCTAAGTCTCAAGGACATTTAGATAATTTATTTAATCTTCTGAGGCGCTTAAAAGGATAGTTTGAGCAAAACTCTTTTACAAACTCTTTTACTTCCATGGAATAATGCAGCTCTTTTCTATACAATGAAAGTGGATGGTGACTAGGCCTCAAGCACAAAACACACTTTAAGCATCATAAGGGTAGTCCTTGTGACTTTTGCACTGTAAATTATTGTTCACAAAAGAAAAACCATAAAAGATAACTATATCTAAAAAATATTTTGCTTCGTTTCATCACAAGGTTGTGAATCCCCAGATGACATTGCCCCGCTCTATTTGTCACCCCTCTCTCCCAGTGCTTTGCTGACAGGTGAGTGGTTTTGCTATAATACCAATGGGGTATTGTATTGACAATACTGTTTATATATATATATATATATATATATATATATATATATATATATATATATATATATATATATATATATATATATATATATATATATATATATATATATATATATATATATATATATATTTATATGTATAGAGACACACAGATATATATTTATTTATTTATACTCCACATTTTACACACCAAGTCATAGTCCCGACAACAAAAGACTTTCGGTTAATCATTTGAAACTAACCAGAACAAAATGAATAAGGGACCTTGGGTTAAGTTATTTCACTAAGAGGGGCAAATGAAAGTAATTCACCTCAAAAGAGATGTTACTCATGTAACCTAGGAGATGGTGGGAGTGTCTGAGAGCAACTACCCTCCTCAAAGTCCAAAGACATGGTCACTCCTGGGAAGAGGGTTAATGTGGGGTCAGTGCGAGGTCGATCCAGGGCCAGTAGGTATTGAAGGCCTCAATGTGACTGAAACAGTGGACATGAGATTAAATTCTCCTGCTGAGAAGAGCATTTGGATTATCACTGAGTGGGACTCTTGTGATAATCAAAAATAAGTCTAAAAAAAAAAACTCTTAAAGGTCTCTTTTTTTAGAAAGGAAAGTGGGAGAAATGAGAAAAGAAAGCACACCATTTACAATAAAACCACTAACTTTAAAGGGATAGTTTACCAAAATTGAAAATTCTGTCATCATTAACTCTCTCTCAGGTCATTTCGAATCTATTTGACTTTTCTTTGTGGACCATAAAAGAAGAAATTTAGAAGATTTTATATATATATATACATATATATATATATATATATATATATATATATATATATATATATATATATATATATATATATATATATATATATATATAATGATGGTTGTTTCGGACCCCCGGTTAATTTCATTATATGGACTGTTCTTCGAATACAAATAAAGTTATACAGGTTTGGAACGACATGTTCAAAGAATTATTAACAGAAAAAAAAAACTATAGTAATCTACTACATGCCTTCTGTCATCTAATTCAAAATTTAGACATTTTAGCAAGCACAACCTTTTTATTATAATTCTAAAAACATCCCTATTCAGGTTGTGGAACGTGTGTTTTTGGTGTAAAATCTTTACTGGTTTTTAAATTGTAAGAATAGCTTTTATATTGGTAGTAATATTTCAAGATTAACATATACATTTATCATTTTCCATATTTTTCTTCTTTTTTTTTCTTTTTTTTTTAAAAATCATGTTAAAATGAGAGTATTGAATATGATACAATAGGCCTCACATTAGACTATCAGTATAAGTTTGTCCCCACAGTAATAAGTACAGAGCTTTATTATAACACTAATCATTTAAATATTATATCATAAATATTATATCATACATATTATCCTACATATTATCCTATATTATACATATACACTATTATTTTTTGTTCAGTTCGGGCCTCAAACTGCCCAAACAAAAAAGCCTGATGTATTGTCAACAAAAAACATATATGCAAACCTTTACATTTTGTCTAAAGGTTCAATAAACTGTTCCATTACAAAAGAAATCTGACTATTATATCATACATCAGGCTTCACAGGGATAAAGTGATCAATTGTCTGCTTATGTGCGAGTGAGTTTGTGTCTTATATGTATTTATTTAGATTTTTTTTTTTCTTTATAAAAGCAAGACACCATCAGTTATTCATCAGCTCAAAGAAACGATTGATTTTCAAATCATGACTTGCACCCACTAATAAAGGTGTTTCGGTCACTGTTCAAAATGACACATGACACAGACCCGATTCCCACCAGTGTCGGCTCCCTGACAACTCTTTTGTGCTCCCGGCTCGTAATGAATTCATAGGTGTCCTAATCCCTTTTTGTGACGGAATGGCTACTGTTGCTTCTCCTGGTCACTCGGGTGACCCCTGCAAGTGTTTATTATAGTCTTTAGCATTCAGCTGAAACTGAAGATGTCACAGAGGGACATGAATGTGCCATCATCCCGGACAAAGACAAGGGCCTAAGCCGGACTGACCCGGGCGGATTGTTCTGGAAGACACCAGGCGCTGGCGAACAGATTAAGGGCGTGAATGAAAGAGATGGGGAAGGAGAGATTAGCCATGTTCGAAGCAGGATCGTTGTGCCCTAAAACAGGACCACACACTGACACAGTCACTTTGCCACTATTGTCTCTCTCCCACTGTCACAGAAGGCTCGGAAGCCATTGTTTGCCAAATCCTCAATCGTTTGGACAGCGCTGAGTCCTGGATACCGACTCTTTGATTGGCACTTGTCAGCGCTGCTAGAATGGAATGACGAGTTGGGAAACTGAAGATCCAGAATGGACAATTGGTACCATGAATAATAATCAAGGAGGGATTTTCCCTTTTTCCTCCTCCCGTCCCTCTATTCTGCTGAAAGTTGGAGGAGAATGGCTCTGGGTGGCACCGCTGAAAGCCTCTTGCCGCCCGATTGTGTTGTTGACGCTCATCCCTTTCTCAAACACACAAAGAAAGAGATACACGGTCGACCTTCTTGCTTCTTTCTGGTGCGCTGGATACTCGGATTTCCACATGGGAGGGTGGGCAGGTTGTGTGTTAACCAAGACGGACCAGGGGAGGTTTGTGTTTTGTCTTCTATGGCCTTGTGAGCATCAGGGGAGGGCCAGATGAAGGATTTGACTCTGCCACTCTCAGCCAAATCCAGCTATCTGTCTCTTTCAGGCCGGCCAGTTGGTATGGTAACCTGGCGTGTGTGGGTTTAAGATGGTTTCTAAGCAGGTCAGTGCCTTGTTTCCAGCTTTGACCGTTCAGTAATCACTGTTCTGCATTGAAGGATTAGGCAGTGTAAGAAAAGGAGGTTTTACAGGGAGAGATAGGCCCCGCTGAATGGAATTAGTTGGGTTTCGCAAATTACCCTGTGAAACTTGATTTCACACAGCGGTCAGGGTCTGGAGATGTTTAATCCTTTAAAAAACACACCTAGATTTTGGAAACACACTAAATCTGAAATGTATGTTGACTATTAGTTTAGTGGATCTTTCTGTAAAGCCTGACAAATGAAATAATAGATAGAAAAATCTGTAGTGTTCATTGCGTGGTGCAAAAAAGAGTGCAATGCAATACAATGATTTTAACATGATTTTTCTAAAATCTAATTTAAACCACTGGCCAGAAAAGTCACTAATATGATTAATAATTAACTATTCAAATGTGGTTTCTGTATTTTTAGAAGAGTAGTCAGTAAAATATGTTTTTCCAGTGGGAAGTACAGCCTGACTTTCTCTGATCTCACGTGTGAAGTCTTGCCAGATTTTTTGTAAAACACAAAACAACAAATAACTTTCCTTGACTGGCTGATGATAACATTTGCATGAACAGAAAACTTTCCATCATCAAGTTTGGGCTGCGGACTCAGATTACAAGGACCAACAGTCTGTGGATCATAAACTATGAATCATAAACTATGTAAACCCGTTTGCCCTTGCAGGATTTATGCGAAGGTGCCTCGTTGTCAGTGCTCTCACGTTGCACAGAGCTGATCACAGATCCATTATGGCCCATTTTTAGAGCCGAGCAAGTGCTTAACTGTCCTTATTCACGTCTCATTTGCCCGCTTTGCAAAACCATAAAATATGGCTGGTGTTTTCACACCATTAAATCTTGAATGTGATGTATCGGCATCTGCCAAGGTGAGCGATCCATAGCAGTATTAGCCTATATGATCAAAACTGAGACAGAAGCAGAGATAGCTGCTCTTATCTGCAATATCTAAAGATATGTAAACTGTGTAACTGTGTATAATACTGATAAATGATCAAAGTATACATAGCATACATAATATTTTGATGGAAACACAACCATTACAAGGAAGAAATTTTGTATCCAGCCATGAGACATTTGACTTCCTCCATTTATGTATATAGAAATATGTACCTGTATATATACCTGTTTATGGCACAAAGGTAAACAAACATATTGCATGCATCTTATCTAATAATCACAAATAGTATTATAAATTGTTGCAGCAAATAACTCATTAAAACAGGTTTTGGTTTGGACAAACCAAATTCTTTCATTGAACTAACTATGCACAACGATAAAATGCATTTTATTATGTGCATTTTGCATTCTTTCTACCTGCTGTCTATGATACTGAATATTATAGTGGACAACCACTTAGTCTTAGTGTTGGAACATATACATTTACTGTAGGAACATGATGTAGGAACATAAGGCTGAAATCAGAAAAAAAAGCTGAAATCCAAAACAAGATGTGTCTTTGTGGGACAGTAATTAACAAACTGACTCAGGAGTTTGTGTGTAGTTGTGTTAATGAGAATAAGAGCTGGTTTTCCTGCTCTCCTCTCTCTCACACTTCAGCACAAAGCCACATCTCTGTCCAGTGTTTTAGATTGAAATGCTGAAGAACACACAATCCAGAAACCCCCACAGGTTCAGTGCTAATCGATCTCACTCTTTGTGTCTCTAAACGCAGGAAGTGCTTTGTGAGGACTTCTCAATGAGTTCTAATGAAAGCTGCTAATTTGGGAACGCTGGCAAATGAACAGACCTCCAGGTCTCTCAAGAGAGCATTTTGCTTTTAAATGGTGTCTTTGAGGAAGGACAGAAAATGTGATTATGAAGAGTAAAGGAGGAAGGAAACAGAATAAGTACATTTTGAATGGAAGAGTTAAGGGCAACATTTAAGAATTCTGCCACAAACAGCCCATAGGTATCTAAATCACAGAAAAAGCCAAGTACATGTACAAAAAAGAAAGAAGGCGTTGTTTGTAGTCTCACATAGTGAATTATCAAAGGGTTACATCTTATTTTATTCTATTTTATATTTCAAAATACACTAAATGAGTTTTAGATTAGGAGAAGAAGCAATTAGAAGGAAATACAGAATATTAAAGGTCATCGTAGCAGAAATCTTTTTATGGGTGGTCCTCATATTTCTTGGGCCATAATGCGGGGGTTTTCGAACTGGGATTCAGTACAAGAGAGTGCTATGGTTGGTTTGAAAATAATGTTAAAACACCTGCAAAAGAAATCGAACACTGAATGATTTTTCCATTATTATATGCTTTCTAAAGACTGGTTGGAAATCATGATTTTTTTATTCTACTGGCATCCATTATTTTAATTTTGAGAAATTCAAGCAAATCTGCATATATATTAGTGCTGTCGAACAATTAATCACGATTAATCGCATCCAAAATAAAGGTTTTTGATTACATGATATATGTGTGTGTACTGTGTATATTGATTATGTATATATAAATACACACACATGCATGTACATATTTTAGAAAAATATGTTATGTTTATATTTAATTAATATTTATATATTTAATGAATATAAATATATACATGTAAATACATGTAAATATTTTCGAAATAGATACTGTATGTGCGTGTATTTATATATACAAAATAACACAGTACACACTCTTATTATGTAAACAAAACTTTTATTTTGGATGCAATTAATCGCAATTAATCGTTTGACAGTAATAATATATATATATATATATATATATATATATATATATATATATATATATATATTTGTTTTTTTATTTTTTATTTTTTTATTATGCATTATATGATATATGATATACAAAATATTACAATATTACAAATATTACATTTATTTTTGTGAACAATTTATATTTATTTTACATTTATTTAAATGTAATATATTACATTAATTTATATTAGGTCACTAATCACAAGTAACAATCTAATATGCATGTTATATGTTTTTATCTCTGCTATATTAAAGAAAGCCCAACAAACGGGGGACCATACTGGTCTCACAACGCGGAACCAGTGACCATGCTGAAAAGCAAAGAAACAGGTCCGACAGACTTCAAGAGAAGAGGAAGAGGAAGAAGGAGATGAAGAAGACAGAGGAGAGGAAGAATAAAGCCCTGCAGATTTACTCCAAACTTCAGGATGGAAAAGACCCAACAGAGCCCACTCATCAGAGCCCTTGCTCTAAGTTTGAGGACTGTAAGTACACGAATCCATGTGTAAACCAATCTGAATTTGAAGATTAATAAGGTGAATGTACTCTGATATCATTTCCAAGTCACCTATTTACCAGTCTGCCAGTATGAACTGGCAATTTCAGCTGTTGATTGATAAGATCCTTTCAGTAGGCTACCATTTTCATTTTAAGGACAATAAAAAGCTCACGCCATTCATGCAGAGAACCCCAGCGCTGTAATTTGAGACTGTGTACACACTCCAGTCGCCCCACCATCTCTTGTTTAGTTTTGAGCTCTGAGTTTTGCACTTGATTTTTTAATTAGCTATGCTTTCGAGTGCCGTTCTGCCGGTCTACGCCTATAGTCCCAATTTGCCAGTCCTTTTCATGATTGGATATGCAGTTTGGAGTGCTGAGGAGAGTGAGGGTGTGCACTGAAGGTCAAGGTGAAGGGGCGGAGCTCCAGAGGGGTCGTGGGAGGTCACGGGGCTTGTGTGAATGCAGGGGCATTGTGTGAATAGGCCTGATTGGACAGGTCCCTTCAGCTCCTAATCAAGCACAAGAGGAGGAAGCATGCAGCTGTCGCTCACATCAGAGATGAGTGTTGCTCTTTGTGTGTATGCGGATGAAAGTAAGAGGAGTTTGAAAGGGAAAAAGAAAAGAGAAAGAAGGCTGTATAATGTTAAAGATTTGAATCTGGTTCAAAGTGACTCACATTTGTCACTGTTTTTAGTCCTCTGGTTCTCCTGTAACGATAGGATTCCCTCGGAACGAGGTGGCATTCACCATAAATTGTGTGTATGAATATGTGTGAGGCCTCTCAGACACTTGTGAGTGTGGCTCCTCATTAGGGACTCAAAAGCCCTAATTAGACATAATTTGTACCCACTCTCTCCATACTGACCAAAAAATCAATGCACAAATGACAAGTGTCCCAAAATAGGTCTGGCCTTCCCTGTTCTTTCATTTTTCCCATCTTTCCCCCTTTCTGTTGTGCTTTCCCTTTCTGTTGCCCCTACCTGCAGAAGGTATTCATTGTTTGCTGTGTATGTAGCACTGGCGCGTGTGTTTTGGCTGTGTTTACTAGCATACTACATACTAGACAGTATATACTGTTTGTTGCGTATTATTTTTCAAAAAAGATAGTATGCTTGGTTGTTGTCACCTGACCTCAATAAGTTACACATTTCAATCAGTGCTTGGTTTCCAGTTCAATAAAAAAATTTTAAAAAGTTTTATAACGAGCCCTTACATGACATAAAAGGTGGAAAATAGATTGTGGCTATGAATTTGTTCCCATGCACGCCTTATAAATATGTGGCCACTTTTATTAATTTGTTCCCTAACATTGCAATTTGTTTTCTCCTTCTCATTTACAGTAGCTGAATCGTGAATACAATTTTACTAAAACGAGGGAGCAACTTAAAACAATGAGTGAACAAACTGATTAGACGTGTGAACACATTTTTTATTTGTAGCCACAATATCTCTTTTTTATTATTATTAAAGTTCATTAAATAATGTTCAAATAATCAGATATTTATGGTCAGTATCATTTAAACTACATATAATTCTTTCCTCACAGTGGAAATAGACATAATTCCAAGTGCATACAGAGTATATAGTTGTAACAGCCGATATTTGTAAACCCAAATATGTGCATACTTCCTTACTTAAGTATCCCAAATTCAGTTTTTCAGATTAGTTGTATGTCTGAATGAGCAGCATTCATTAAACATGGTAGGCAATAATTACCTGCATGACCTACTATTTACACTGAGTTTCTGAAGTACATATCCACTGGCACTTTATTATCCCATGAGGCCACAGAAAAGAAGTCACAATATTTGATATCGAAGACAGACATGGCTTATGTCTTCAGTATGACTGTACCAACAGGGCTGTTTTACAGTATTTTGTGTGAAATATATTCTATACACATTCACACTTTATAGAACATATTAATAAGCAGTACATACTTTGAACAATTATAAAAATTTTTAACTCTGCTTTTTTAATGTTTTATTCAGTTTATTCAGAATTGTTATATGTGACCTTGGCCCACAAAACCAGTCATTAGTCTTTTTTTTTTTTTTTTTTTTTGAGATTTATAGATCATCTGAAAGCTGGAAAAATATGCTAACAATATTTGTCAGAGATGCAACTATTTACTTTTTGAAAATCTGGAATCTGAGGGTACAAAAATATCAAAATACTGAGAAAATCATCTTTACAGTTGTCCAAATGAAGTCTTCAGCGAAGCACATTGCTAAACAAAAATCTAGTTTTGATATATTTACAGTAGGAAATTTACAAAATATCTTCATAGAACATGATCTTTACTTAATCCTAATGATTTTTAAGATTTTGACCCATACAATGTATTGCTGTCTATTGCTACAAATATACCCCAGCAACTTAAGACTGGTTTTGTGGTCCAGGATCACGTATATATTGTATCATAATTTTGCAGTATTATTAGTTAGTTTTATTATATTATATACTTAAGTACAATGTAAAATCATGTACAGTATGTACACAATGAGTGCACTTTATCAAATGATTAATTTAACTTGTAAGTACAGTTAAGGACACTCAATATAAAGTGAGTCCAAAAATTCATTTCAACAAACAAACTCTGGGCTTAAAGAAAGTTTGGAGTTCCCCACTCATAATTACAACTTTGTGGTGGCGTTCATACAATCTTTCCAGTTGCCCTTATCTTTCGTTTCTTCTGGTCACTTGGAGAAAGTGGAGATCTCTGATAAATGTAAGCATTGACAGAGAACACCTGGTAGACCTGAGTCGGCCCCACCCTGCTTGTTTGCTAGTTTGCTAGCGGTTAGTGTTCAGACTGTGTAGGAGGCTGACTATGTGGCTCCCTTGTTGAATAGCTTCTTCAAAAGCTCAGTATCCTGAAAGACCAGAGAGTGTGCATGTGCATGTGTATGTGTGTGTGTAGGGGTACAGTGCCTTTAAGCGCTATTTGCACAGCGCTAAAGGATGGAATAGCTGTGTGTGTTTACCATTAGCTCAGAGTGACTAGGCAAACAAACAGTACGGCTATTGACAAGCACGAAGCATGGAATATGCTCGCTGTTTTCAAAGCTCACAGCGAGAGGGAGAGAAGTGAATCTGTCAAAGACTCTATTATGCCGTGTCCAAACAGAGTGGGCCTTTCCACAATGCCCTTAATAAAGGGACAATGTCAAGGAGAGCGGCGGCAATAATGGCAGATGATTTGGCCATTGTGGGGTTATATCGCTGTAGATAAGTTATAACAGATGATTTGCCCTTTGTGGAGTTATCAGGGAGATCAGGGAGTAGTGGTTTGTGAGGGATTGTGGTCTGTGTGTGTTTGAGAGTGCATGGCATGCAGCCAGCAGGAGGAGTGTGGTGCCTGCGTGTGTCTTTGTTTGTTTTTTTCCCCCTCCTTTTCAAGGGCAGTGAAGGGGCGGAGCCACGTGTCCGGCGGCCAACAACAAAGCTAGCTTCGAGAGGTCTGCCAAAATTTGCCCCCTGCACTTGTTCAAAGGGAGCAAAGTACAGTGCCAAATTTTGAATAATCAAGGAGCACAGCAGAGAGTTGGACGGCCCGCGTAAGTTATTTGTCAGTTGGGTAAGCACCACAGCGACCAGCACGTGGCAGAGAGTGCATGCAAAGTGTGTGTGGTGTCGGCCAGGAAAGCAGCCACAGCGGGCACAAAAAGCATTTAGTAAGAAGAAAAAAATTCTGAATAAAATATGTCTTGTATTATATAACAAAATCAAGTATACATATCAAATATATTTACTTTAGTATGATATCAGCTCCTCTCAGATTCACACAGGTATTATACCAAGTAACATGTTTCAGTAACATCTTACAAACAATAAGTGTCCAAATACATATATTTATATTGTCCAAAATGAAGACAAAACGGTGTTTTGATTTGATTGCTTCTATTGTCCTCATTTGTAATTCACTTTGGATAAAAGCGTCTGCTAAATTACTAAATGTAAACGTAAATACTGTGAATTCCTTTTTAGTTTAACATTTTTAACCAGTGCAATCACATTCATAGATTTTGAAGTGTGTCTCAATCGTCCAAATGCTTTTAGGGCCGCACACTTCTCAAGAGCAGACATAAAAATTCAGTGAATCTGTAAATCTTTTACTTATTTTTTGTTTTTACTCCCATTAATGTGGAATCCTATTAGGACAAAACCTAGCTCATGTTTGGAAACCATTAAGTGTTAAAGATGCAGCAAAACATTTGGGTTTTACTTCTAATAAGGGCACTTTACTGTTCGAGAGGTTGATTTTTATTAAAACAGTCTGTTTTTTTCTTTCTGCTATTAGAAAAAAAGGCCTTTATATATATATATATATATATATATATATATATATATATATATATATATATATATATATATATATATATATAATATTAAAATATTAATTATTACTTTAAATAAATTAAAATGATTTACCAATTTTTACACAAAGAAATTTTGGCATAATTTCTATCATGTCCAATAATTGTTTTTAAAAATGTTATGAATTGGAAACTGTCAGCAAATTGTGTGACTTTTATTTTGTCTTTTTTTTTATCCAGCTCTAATTTTGTCAAATGTAAAAAAAATAATAAAAAATAAAGTAAAATAATAAAAATTCTTTTAAAAAATGCCATTTCCACTAGAATGCCATTAAACAATTATTAGAAACATGGTGGGAATGACATTGCAGTGAAATGTTCATGAAATAAAATGACAAATGCTGCATGTCTGTCCAGTGTTAGCCTTTAGTTTATTTTCTAGAAATCAAAAGAGTTAAAAACACTCACAGTTGAAGAAAAACTCAATTTTCTTGGTTTGACCGTTACAGCGCTCAACACATGCACTTTTGATATCTACTGCCATGCTTTGACATTTACTGTATGTAGAGCGACCCCAATTTGAGAAAAGAGGTCATAGTCTGCAGACTCAATTTGACCTTGTTAGTAAACTATGTAAGGGAGTCTATATGAATGATGATGAACATAAACAAAGCTACAGGATTAAATATGGACCACAAACAAACACAGGTCCAAAACGGCCTCAATAATGCACAATGAGTCTCTGTGTATGAATAACAGTGTTACTTTTGAGTGGGAACGCTTGTTTGTATATGTGGTAAAAAGTTGCATCATTCAATTTTCATGACAGATGTATTTAAACTGCAAATCGAAAAAGAAAAATGACCTATACTTTCTAAAACAGTAAGAAATTACCGTATCCAGAATAGCAACAGTGAACATCCATTATTCATTGGCTACAGACGTGAAAGGATGTGCAATCAGTGCATTGCAGTGAAACAGCTGTGAAGTTCTGCTCTGAAGAGTGAGTGTTAAATGGGATGTGACTACAGTTTTCTAAGGCGTCTTCAGCCTTTTGGATAGAATGATGCCGTCAGCCCTCATAGAGGAGTGACTCTGTCAAAAAAAGAGAGCAACAAAGCACAAACGCGCAAATGTGGTTGACGGGGTGCACATTGCCCGGCTCTTGTCACCTCGTCACACTTCCCTTTTTCTCGGACTTCCATTTGCTACTGAATTGCCGTCACTCACATTACAGATTACGAGAGAAGTTCTGTTCTTGCAACCTCGCTCTCTGTCTCTCTCTCTCTCTCCACCTCTTTTTTCAAGACTTCTTCTCTTGATTAACATTTTCTGCTAGGCTTCACACCAAAGGGCCCAACCTGTGTGCAGCAAAGCCCACAGTGGAAAAAAAGCCATCAGCCGCTGAAGCAGAATCAGATAAGGCTATCAGGCGGGAGGCGTTAGCCCAGGAGCTTTGTGCCCCCTCCATCCCCCTTCCCGCACGTTTGCCTGTGCTTCCTCCCTCAATCTCTCACTCCACTGCACCTTTTGTTCCCTTGATTCCACGGCACAGAGCCCCCCCCCAAAACATACGCATACACACACACACACACACACCATGAGCCACAAATCCCAGAGTGGACCGGTGGCCTGAGATGGGATGCAGTTCTCTGGTGGGGTCTATAGTGAAGTTCAAAGGCCTTGGGAGGAGGTCAAATGAGAGATTTGGTTCAGATACAGAGAGGCAGAAATTGGTGTACTGTAAGTGTAAATAAACCCAAATACAGGTTTCATATTTAAGAAAGTTAGAAAGATGATAACCGATATGCCAAACTGAAAATGAAACCACAATTTTATTTTCTTACCAGACTATAAGGTAACTTCATCAATATTTTGATTAAGAAAAACAAAATTCTTCACTTTTAACTCTCATTTTCCTAATAAATGTGTTATTTTGTTTTCCAGTAAAAAATAAATAAATAAGTTTTTGCTTAGATTTTGCTTAAAGAAAAAAGAAGCAAATAAATAAATGTAAGTTTATGCTTCAACATTTTTTTTAAATAAGCAAATAAATAAAGCAAGTATTTATTTATGTTGATAAATATATAAATAAGGTTTATGCTTAAAGAAAACTATAAAATAAGCAAATAAATAAGTAAATACACAAATAATGTTTTAGCTTAACAAAATGCCAAATAAGTAACTAACTAACTAAATAGATAAATATGGTTTATTTTATATTTTATATAAAGTTTACATTTCTAAAATAAGCAAATACATAGATAAATGAAGTTGACAGATAAATTTTATCTGAGAATAAACCTTTAAACTACGTGTGCATGTTGTGAGCATGCCATGACTCTGGCTGCATCCACTATGCATTTTTCATGAGCCAGACATGGCATTGGTAGACACAGGGAATACAATTGTCAAGTGTGAGTGTCCTGGCTGCACATCTCATATAGTGAGAAACCAGATAAATACACATGTGCAGCCCAGTCTGATCAGATCCAGACAGTGGCAGCAGGACTGGGACAGCAGATTCAGTGTCTTGGGAGCATCTGAGACAGATGAGTGCAGATAAAGAGAGAGTCAGTGAATACAGATCAGCTCAATGATCCGAACAGATCACAGTTTCAGATTTAAAGCTAAATCCAAGCGCTGCTGAGGGACCAGGGTGACACCAGAGCTCCCGCTAGCCGCAGTTATTTGCAAACAGATGTGCATCCCTGGACCAAGAGGTTTTGATCAATCAGGCCTTAACAAGTCAAGTTGACTACATGCGAATGTAACACTTTGCATGTGAATGGGAGAGGCCATGCAAGGCCTGGGTTTGATTAGGGGTGAGCTGATAAATGGCAGATTGAATCGGCCCCCTGTGAGCAGGCTGCAGCTTATTGGGCCCAGTGCTTTAAATCCACACTGATATCAACTCTTTGCTCCCTATTCTTCAGCCTCGCTGATGAATAGATCTATTATTCAGTGGATTCTGTCTATCATTCTTCTTCATTTCATGTATTGGAGTGGCAGCAGCTTAAATGAGGTCTCCACAGCTTCCTTTCCTCCCTTTTTCCTCTTTTTCTTTTTTACTTTTCAGTTCTGATCCTCTTTCCCTAACTCATCTTAGTCTTTATTCCCATCTGTCTGTCCCTTTGTGGCCAAATTGTTGATTTTCTGCCTTTCCCTGTACTTAAGGTTTCATTGTATGTGACTGGTTTCATGGTAAACAGTAAAATACATGGCTTTAGCTTCCCTGGCATTGTTCTTTAAGCCAAATACACTAGCATTCTAAAGTCTGAGGTCAGTAAGATTTTTGATTTTGAAAAAATGTATACTTTTACGCAGTGAAAAATGACAGTAAAGACATTTATAGTGTTACAAAAGATTTGTACTTCAATTCAATTCGGGGTGGGAATTGTGTGTGGGGGGGGGAGGGGGGTGGTCCTGAAAAAAAAAGGTATTATGGTTTCCACAAAAATATTAACTAGCACAGCTGTTTTCAACATTTATAACAATAAAAATTTCCACTTTTATATACTGCTTTATACAGTGCCATCTTTTCAAGAATAAAGTTCAGCATAATCATATACTCTTTAAATACTAATAAAAAGGGGGGAAAATATGCTTTTATCAGTGTTTTATGATAAACTTGACTCAATATAACAGTGAGACTACAGTAAAAAGCTTTTACTGTTCTATTAACATAGATTTCTGGGCGTTATCAGAATTCAAAAGTTTAGAATAAACCCGATACACTTTCTGAAGGATTCTGTGACACTGACGACTGGAGTAATGGCTGCTGAAAATTCAGATTCATCACATTAGATTTTAAAATATAATAAAATAGAAAACACTTATTTTAATTTATAACAATATTTCACAATATTACAGTTTTTACAGTAATATTTATCAAACAAATGCAGCCTTGGTGAGTATAAATGACAAAATTCAAATCGCCCCAAACTTTTGAACAGTAATGTATCTATAGTTGATTGTAATAGTTCTGACTCACATATTTAAATCAAAGAATATATATATAACTCTCTCTGTTTTCCTATTTACTGTACAGCATGGTTAATCCACTTTACATCTGTATGCACTTTTCTGTGACATTTTAAAATGAGGTTCTATTAAAAATCCTTACATATTTTTGGTCTATTGCTGAAAATGTTGCAGTTAATTGTAAATAATACAATTAATGAAGCTGTATAAATGTTGTAGATGCTTCAAAGTTCATGCTAACTGTGTTAATTATTGTTAATGTATACAGCCTTATTAAGTGTAACCCAGTTTTTAATACTTTTGTGTGCTCTTTTGCAGTTGATTTTCTGGCAAAGTACTGTATCCTCAGTCAGGACAAGCTTTCCATGTACAAAAGAGCTTTTGAGGCCGTGAGTAAAAGAAAATTCCACAATTTCCAGATCAAAAAGAACGGTTTTGTTCATTTTCATATATGCTGGTAATGATAGTAATCACTTAACTGTCAGAAACTTTGACTGTAATACTCTGTGCCTGCAGGCTGATAGTGATGGAGATGGTTATCTGAGCTGTCTCCAAGTGCTGCTGGCACTGAAAGAGATCATTCCTCCAGAACTTCTGACTGAAGAAGAGGAAATATATGTGTACAGGGTAAACACCATCTTAAAAAAATATATACGATCTGCCCGTCTCTCTTTTTTCTCACAATGTCTAGAGGCAACTCACTAAGAATGATTTGTGCTGGCTGATAGCGACATTTATTTGCATGCACTGTCTGTGTTGTTTTAGCACCCGTTTCACTAAAGGAATCATGCAAATTAGGTAACAGCGCAAACACACCCAAAAAAATCTGTGTCAAACACAATATGCCCAGTGCACCATACGTCCACATATATACCTGATTTTAGGATGTTTCTGCGTCATTTGATCATTTTGATTCACTGAAATACTACTGATTGCTAGAAAATCAACAGAAACATTTTTAGATTAAATTAATTTATAGGTTATATATATATATATATATATATATATATATATATATATATATATATATATATATATATATATATATATATATATATATATATATAAACAAAATTACAATATATTTTATCAATTATTAAATAACTGATTATAATTTAATGCATTAATTATTTATTGTTTTTTATTATTATGTTTTATATATTATCAAATATAAATACAAATATAATAACAATTTTGTATAATTGAGGAACTATAAACATTTTTATTAACATTTTGGAGTTTTTATTTAAAAAAAAATATTTTAGTCAAAGTTTTATACAATTTGTGTGTTTTGTCATTTCAAGTAGTAGTTTTCTATGTGCATATATAGTTTACATTAATTTTAATTTATTTCTTGAGCTATTTTCATCAAGATAAACAAGTTTTGCTGTAACGAAAATGTTTTTTACCTATTTTATTTCAGTTAACATTTATTTTGTTTCAAGCATTGAAATTTTTTTTCATGGTTTTGATTTTAGTTTGTGCTTGCGTTGAACCGTTGTGCATGCATTGAAAAAAAATTTTTTTTTTAAATTTAAACATGGATTTGCTTGTATATAAATATGTATATGATATATTCTCAGATTCTGGAGCTGGTTGATTTCAGAGTGACAAAAGGCCTTACGGATCTGCGCCTGTTTGCTGTAGTGGCCAGTTTGGCCCAGAAAATAGCCACACTCGAGTGAGTCAGCAGGTCAAGCATTCAACATACACAATAGCATTAGAAGAGGAGTCACTGACCTTCCATAAATATTCGCGGCCAGTTCGTAAGTGTTTGTGTGTGTAGGACCGAAAATGTATATATCCATTTGTAGCATCTGTACCATTCGATTGAACAAAAATACAAGAGCATGTGACATGCGACTGGAGGGTGACCCATGACAGCCTGGGCGGTCGTGTGTCGTCTTGAAGTCCATTACTGTGATGAGGGTTTGGGGGCATTTGGCTGTGATGCTACATTACAGCCCATATGCCAAAAATTCCCACACACAGGCTCTTTCATTCCCGCTCACTTTTTTTAGGATCTTTAACAGCTTCCACTCAACGCCGGGGCCCATTCTGGGTTTCCTGGGTTATGTGTGTGAGGGGATTTGGGGTCACGCCTCTTCGCTGATTTACGGCATTGCTCTTTGAGAGAGTGAGCAATGCCTTTTCCCCTGCACTAGTGGACAAATGAAACAAATGAAAAGGAACATGGGTGTTTCTTTGGAATGGACACAATAGGGACATTTATGTGCTTTAACCTTTTCCATCAACCTCTTCTGAACCCTGATATGGATTTGACCCCATTCATTAGCTACTATACACCCATGTTCACTCATTACAGTGGACATAACCCTCATAGAACGACTAAATCCAGTGCCTTGACTGTCCAAAGTCTCTCCTGCCACCTTTTGCTTTCGCCATCTGTCTGTGCTTTGGCACTTTCTCCCAGAGCTGGTCAGAGCAGTGCTCCCTCAAAACATAGTGTCTTCCTCTACCTGTGTGTGTTTTTGTGGGTTGGAAGCATAGGTAGAAACGTCCTGGGTGGGCTGCGTGTGGTCTGAGCTGTCCGAAGGTTCGGTTCCAGTGACGAGAACAGTAAATCTATGGCTTAATTGGACTGATTCAGCTGCGTATCACTGTGTGACTCACTGCACCAATACAAAACCAAAAAACGGAGGGAAACCTGAAACGACCTCCTTTAGCATCCCGCCTCTATCTCTCTTTCGCACTCTCTGACCCGGTCCAAAACATAAACACACTTACCGCCAAAACCGACCTGTCAAAACAACTCTGTCCACCCAAACTTTAAATGGGTCACCAATATGGCCCACCCCAAAAAAAATCCAACCATATCTCGCAACCCCCCTGCCAGAACCGCGAAACTTTGGCAATTACGTAAGCGTGGAGTCTGTGGTGATGGGGCGCAACAATAGAAATGGGTTAGCGCTATTATCCTCCTCTCTGTCTCTGGCGCGCTCTCCGTTGCCCCGGCTATTATCCACGCTGCAGTTCGGGCTCTTTTCTGCAAACCAAGTGCAATTAATGATCATTAGCTGGCCTGTCTCCCCTCATTCCCATCAAACCCCCTCCTGCCTTACCACAACCGTGAGCGAATGGGCCAATAGCGGTTAGTCTGAGGGTGGCGTACCAGCAGCTATTCTCCTCCCAGCATGCTTTCTGAATGGAGGGGCTCGTTAGCACGGGGATGACCATCACTGTGCCACACGCTGGACAGTGGAGCTCTGTACCGACTGAATAGCCACTGCCTCCAAGCAATTATCCCAGTGTGTGCATGATCAAGTGTATATTTGTGTAGGTGTGTGTTGGTCACATTGCTCCAGAGCATGTCCCCTAAACACCCTCCTCACATTGGGGCAGTTTTTTTTTTTTTTATCCGTTATACTGGCGGGTTGGGATCATTGTTTTAGGGGACAGGCCATAATGAGCAACCACAATGGGCTCAGAACACTTTAGCATCATCGCCCCCCCACCAACAAACCCCAAAACAACGCACCACACGATTAGGCCCCGCTGGAAAAATACCCGCCAAAATACAGCAGCATTTACCAGCTATCCTTGCATAACCCCAACATCTTCTGTTATTTGATGAAAGCAATTATATATATATATAATTATATATATATATATATATATATATATATATATGTATGTGTGTGTGTTTGTGTGTGTGTGTGTGTGTGTGTGTCTGTGATATAAATTATAACTTACTAATTCATTATAATTAAATAATAATAATATATTAAAATAATGATATATAATTAAACTTATATTGATTTGTGATAAAATGGTAAAATAATATTATATAATTATTGGACAGTGATAATACCAGTTATATATGTGTGATAAAATAATAGCCTAATAAAAATAAATATAGTATATCTTTATGAAGATAAATTAATATAAAAAATATTTGCTTTATTATGATTATTATTGTTATTATTATTTGATCAACTTTTCGTGTATAGAAATCTGAGAAACTTCTCTTTTAATTCACAGTGATTTCATGCGCTCCCTCATCAGCGAGATGGATTTCAAATCTCTGGAGATGAAGCTTTATAAAGCCAAGGTTTGTTTTCTATCAATGCTAATGCTATTTAGTGTAAAAATGAACATCTGTCATACTCACTAGCAAACTGTTCCTGACCATTTAGCAATTCTGTCCCTCTTTCTCCCTCTCCCTCTCTCAGTAGGAACTAATTACAGTGAAATAGAGACCATAAAACACTTTAAAGGCCAACTCAAACGCGGGCTTAGTAAAACTAGCTGTTTCCGTCAAGCACCTTGTATGTGAATTGAGAGCCGAAGTAAAAAAAAAATTTCCTTCAGCCTTCCCCCTCCCTCGTATTCATGGATTACAGGCTGTAATCTCATTAAAGTGGCCGGCAGTGTACATCCAGTGCAGCGTGCTCTGTAATCAGGCAAAGACATACTGCTCATCTTGGATAAAGCAGAGGTATAAGGTGGCCATTCAGTAGCAAGACCTGACCAGGCCCATTGAACAGAGAGGGCTGGCTGCTGAAAAGCATGGAGACTTAAAAGTTGACGGCGGAGGTTAGGGAAACTGAGCCCCTACCCGGTCTTGGGGTTAGGTGGAGAGGGGAGGCTAATTACAGAGTGAGCTGGACTTGAATTGTTATCGAGCGAGAGGAGAGAGGAGTGGGCGCTTTGCCAGGGGATTACAGGACACACACACACACACATATACACACTCACTTTTAGTCATTACCTCGGATGCATTTAACTGTGCAAACAGGTGTGCTCACAGAAGAGTAGGAAAAGGCCGCTGTAACTTGAGCCTTCTCAGACACACGTGTGAACCAAGCACATGCTTTCACGCATACACACATACACACACCGACATCAGTGCCCTGACTATCTAGAAGTGTGCAATGGGTGATGACTGGTGCCATATGTCCAATGAATGTATTCACAAGGTATTTGCACATGTGGATGGAGTGTTATATGTATGGACTAATGCTGCTGTGTACCACAAGTTAAAGCCTGGAAAAAAGCCTAAACTCAAATATATATGCTGCTGTGTACCACAAGTTAAAGCCTGGAAAAAAGCCTAAACTCAAATATATATATATATATATATATATATATATATATATATATATATATATATATATATACATACATACACGGAATATATATTGCATTCATTGATACTAACCTGAGTATGTGTGCTTGTTCTACAGCAGTTGTTCTTGTTCTTGCTGGAGGCCCAAACAGGGGGCGCTCTGGTGCCAGAGGGTTGCATTGGGGCAGAGCAACTCCTAGTGGAGCTCAAGGCAGGGGGCATCAGGCCTGAGCATGAGGCATCGGTGAGGCGGGAGCTTCGCAGTTTGCGCTCCCTTGATCTTCTCGACTTCCTCGCTCATCTGCCTCTCTTCATCCTCATTCATAACTCAGTTATCGCAAACCCCTTCGATGACACCAGCAACCTGTGATGGTATCAACAACAACTGTTTGCACCAATGGTTAGGCCATATTAACATCAAAATGAATACATATATTAGATACATATGTATGAAAAAAACTTTGGGGCATGAGGGATTTTTCATGTTTTTGAAAGAAGCTATTTTGCTTGCCAAGGCTGCATTTATATGATCAAAAATACATTTACAAAAAAAAAAATAATAATAATAAGTGTCTTCTATTTTAATATATTTTAAAAAGTATTTTTTTCTGTGATGCAAAGTAGAATTTTCAGCATCTATTAGTCCAGTCTTCAGTGTCACATGATCCTTCTACATTTCATTTTATACATTATATTATATTATATTATATTATATTATATTATATTATATTATATTATATTATATTATATTATATTATATTATATTATATTATATTATATTATATTATATTATATTATATTATATTATATTATATTATATTATATTATATTATTGGAGGGAATACAAATGTGTCAGTTAATGAAGTAGAGAGACACTTCAGCTTCATATCATATTTTGAATACTTTATATACTGTTTCAGTGCAAAAAAAAAAACATCACTAAGACTATACAAATACTGATACAAATGTTTGTGTAAGTGTCCAATTTATGTTTATGTCTGCTGAAAGTGATCAAACCTCAATAAAAATGAACTACAACAAAGCCTTGTTAATTATTCTTGTAGCATCCATGTCAATAACTCATTTTAAAAAAGGGGTAAGCACTGAGTGACTGAATATCAATCAAAATAACAAAACCTTACTGCATTTCACCAAAAACAGGGCATAGATTTCAGTTACTGCCCAAGACTGAGCCTTCACTGCTGAACATTAGCAGAGTGGAGAGGAGTGCTGTCTGTGGTACTGAAACACTGTTTGCATTGCACTCTTCAGGGCCAAAGTCAAGCAGCTCATATTTCATGCAGGCTAGAGCCTTTATTAATGTCATTTGCAATTCAGCGAGAGAGTGAAAAGTTTGCTCAGTGTGGTCGTCAAACATCCAATCGTCACTGATAATCACTCACCAAACCTGCAGGACTCAATACGGGAAATGGGAAGAGAAGAGCTTTGACAAGCATAGAGAGCACCATCACATTCAGACATTACAAAAGTGAGCATTTGTATAAGAAAGAGGAGAGAGGGGAAAAATGAAAAGAATCGAGGTAGCGAGAAAAACAGAGAACGACTGGTTTCATTTAGCCTAAAGAAATGGCCACAGACATTGGACAGTCGTGAAAAGCTTTCTGGGCACTCATGAGGAAGTGAGTGCTGTCTAACAGTCTGCGTCTTTAGATTTACAAAGTCTGCTGAAGAAGTTGAGAGGCAGGGATGGCAGCACTTTCAAAGAGAATGAAAGGAGGCTGGAGAAGAGTGATAACAAGGAGTCCCCATGAATTTCAACGAGGAGAACATCAGAGGGGCCCGGATCACTAATCAGTGTGGGTTACATGCTGCCGCTCCAGTTCCATTCAGCCGTGGCATAATGAGGAGGCAACATTCTGCCACAATGGGATGGACACGCGGAAGGGCTCGAATGGGCCGTGTGCACAACTACACACACTCCATTGCTTTCTACCGTTCCCTTGGACACAGTTGAGATTGAGCATGAATAGTTTTTAAAGGGAATTGGTGGCTTGTATTCTCAGGTTAACCATGAAGTGCATTAGGGTCATTATACGAAAACGTGCCATTTTGTGTCCCTCAGGAAAAAAAAGCTCTGTAAATCTTAATAAAACATAAAAGAAATAGAATATTTTAGATTTTAGTTTCCATAATGTCTCATAATATAAGAATAAATTATTTTCTGTTTCTTTGGTTTTTAAAGGATTTTAATCACATTTTTGTACAAAGCATCTTGAAGAAATGTTGAAAATGGCCTGTCCCTCAGTAAGATTTTTCTACTTCTACTTGCTATCGAGGCCAAAAAAGTCAAACTATCATAAAAAAACATATACTTGTATAAAGCCTTAAGTGTCAGTTCATTAGTCATAAATGGATTTTATTCTTAACTTGTCAAATAAAATAAAAAAACACACAATTTAGTCGGGTCCCTAGGTTCTCGTCAACCCTGTTACTTTTTATAAAAACACCTCTTTAAAGATAATGGACTGTTCCAAAAGTTGCATCAGTTCCAGGAAGTGACATTATCTGACTTTCATGAAGTTGATGGTAGAAGACAAGTAAGTGTTCTCTTCTTTTTAATGAATTTTCTTTGAGGTTATGTAATGTCTGAAAGACAGGGACACGCTCATTGTGTCAGCCCTGTTACCAGAAAAGCATATGTTAAAAAGTTTTTTGTACATATTTAAAAATTTACATATATGATAATATTTAAGCCTCTCACTAAGGCACGTAATGTAGTGTCATTACCTATACCTCATGGCTAGTAATGGCCGGCAATAACCTTTTTCGTCAACCCTGTTACCATCAACCCTGTAACCATTCCAAGGTAAGAGGGTTGACCCAAGTACGCTTTTGTGTGTCTTACCCATGTTGTATACACAAGAAGGGTTAAATCAAGGGCAACTGGACTAGGTATGTCCATATTTGAAGCTATTGCCTCTCATCCAAGGGGTTTCTTAATTTCTAAATGACTGATGGGGAGTGCCAGGCATTTAACCTCTGTGGGGTTGTCACCCCTGAGCCAACCCTTCTTGGATAACTATGACCTGGATGACTGAGAATTTTAACAGACATACTTTTCTTACAAATAGTATACATAATATACATGTTTTTACAGTTTTTATCCCTAAAAATCATGTTTTTTTATTTATTCTACTGATAGATAGGCTAAAATATGTTGAGGTTACTGATCTATACTGATACACACAAGTGCATTGGGTTTTATAAATGTGCTTTATAAATCAAAAGTCATTATTTTTTTTATTATGAGAAGTCAATAAATTCACAAGCTTTTCAGTTTGCATCTGGGATACTCTCCATACATGCACTCCATCCAAATAGTTTGAAAAAGTTTTCTTGTCAAAAAATAAATCAAGCTTGTGTGACTTGTATGATTATTTGATGGCATGTGAACTACTTACATTTACAGTATGCTACACAATCATAAATAATCAGGGCTGGGGTGTAACGAAATACATGTAACAGCGTTACGTATTGTCACGGGAGGAGCACAAGACAGACACAGTGGGCGTGGCGTCAGGCCTCGGAGAGGCTTTTATTAACAGAAATCAAAACAAAGGGAATAAAAGTGGCCAAAGGGGAAAAGTGTCCAAAATAACAGGGAATCTGGTGTCCTCGTCGTGCTGCGGGGTTCGTGTGGGTAAGGCAGTGTTCATGGAGGAAGGGTCCAGGTAAGGGGCGGAGTCCGGTGGCCGCACGCGCTCCCCTCCTTGGTCCGGGGCGCGAGGGGCGGCGGCTTCCTCTAGCGGCCGCATCTCTCTCGTCGGCCGCGGCGCTGGTAGGGGATGGACGGCCCGGCATCCTGGCCCGTCGGCCGTGTATACGGGTGCGGTTCTCCTCCGGATCGCGGGTCCGGCTGCTCACGTCTCTTGTGGCGCGGGAGTCCCTCAACGCACCCTTCCTGGACCCACGAGGACACCAGCGTGCATGCACGGGGAAGAGACCGGTCTCCTGAGGAGAGGCGCGTTGGGCTTTTAAACAGCGGCGGTAATGAGGCTCCACTTCCTTCAGGTGTGCCCCATCACACGCCGCCAGCCCTGACTCGTCCAGCGCCCCTCCTCTCACACACCCACTCCAGTCGGGAGCCTGGTGAAGGGCGGCGATTTAGGACGGGGTGCCGGTGACAATCAGGGAGGAGGCAGCTGACTCGTCACATTCCCCCTCCCAAGCGACATCCCCGTCCCCAGGGCGCCACCCACACGGGAGTGCTACCATCCTCAACCAGGCTCCAAACGGTCGGAGTGGGCGGGGCTTCCTCTCCGGGCGGTCCTCCCTCTCGCAGCGCACCAGAACAGGGACAGAGAAACCGGGTTTTAGTGACAGCCTCAACCAACCACAGGGTAAAATGACAATGGAAAAGTCACTTACCCCTTGTGTGGCTGGGAGGCTGTCCCCAGTTTTCCTCCGTCCCAGTCTGGGTTCTCACGAACGTTTGCAAGCGAGAGGGAGTGACGTCACCAGACGTTTCCCCACTGCGCTGTCTAGGCTCCGCCTGCCCGCATTCTCCACCAGTGTCACGGGAGGAGCACAAGACAGACACAGTGGGCGTGGCGTCAGGCCTCGGAGAGGCTTTTATTAACAGAAATCAAAACAAAGGGAATAAAAGTGGCCAAAGGGGAAAAGTGTCCAAAATAACAGGGAATCTGGTGTCCTCGTCGTGCTGCGGGGTTCGTGTGGGTAAGGCAGTGTTCATGGAGGAAGGGTCCAGGTAAGGGGCGGAGTCCGGTGGCCGCACGCGCTCCCCTCCTTGGTCCGGGGCGCGAGGGGCGGCGGCTTCCTCTAGCGGCCGCATCTCTCTCGTCGGCCGCGGCGCTGGTAGGGGATGGACGGCCCGGCATCCTGGCCCGTCGGCCGTGTATACGGGTGCGGTTCTCCTCCGGATCGCGGGTCCGGCTGCTCACGTCTCTTGTGGCGCGGGAGTCCCTCAACGCACCCTTCCTGGACCCACGAGGACACCAGCGTGCATGCACGGGGAAGAGACCGGTCTCCTGAGGAGAGGCGCGTTGGGCTTTTAAACAGCGGCGGTAATGAGGCTCCACTTCCTTCAGGTGTGCCCCATCACACGCCGCCAGCCCTGACTCGTCCAGCGCCCCTCCTCTCACACACCCACTCCAGTCGGGAGCCTGGTGAAGGGCGGCGATTTAGGACGGGGTGCCGGTGACAATCAGGGAGGAGGCAGCTGACTCGTCACAGTATGTAAAATACAAAATATGAGTAACTGTATTTCGTTAAAATTACATTTTAAATAAGGGGTAATCAGATTACAGTAACATCTGAAAACTATTTTAGATTACCAGTGATTACTTTTATTTTGATGTAATTTATTAATTTAATATTTAAGTTTGGGGATTTCAAACAATACCGCGACTGATTTTTTCCCGTTACAAGCACATAACGACACAAACATTCTCCTAGAAATCACACTATGCATTCAGTCAACAGATCCATACGAAGCATGCATAAAATAAAGGTTTATGAAGTCAAACAATAGCTTTATGTGGTTTACAGATGAACTTCTTTATTCATTCGAAATGTTCAGTATCATCTTTGGCTCGGTAATGCAATTTCACGATCCAATTCGTGAACAGATGATTCTTATTCGTGAATCTTTTAAAATAATAATTTCCTTTATTTATTTATTTAATGAAACCAGTGTGCAAACCAATGCTTCACTAACGGGATAGATCTGGGTCAGGGTATATTCTGGCAAACCGTTTACCAATCAAGTTTCTCAATTGGCAAAGCAAACTGTGGTACACGCCACTACCAACAGTTAAAACATTTTAAAGTTAAAGTTCATGCAAACAGATAAGGTTCGGTTTTTCATCATTTTTATGCTAAAATATCTCAATAGAGCCGTCTACATAATATGCTGATTAGTCATGTTGAATTAAAGGTTTATGAATGTCCAATTAAGACTCCATTACAACCATAATTGTAACTCAAACAAGCAGTATAATCAATACGGTAGCTGTTGTCAACCCTGTAACTGATGTGTCAACCCTGTTACTTGTATAATATTCTAATATAACTTAAAAAATGTAAATAAAAATGTAATCAATTAATTGTAAATGTTTAGTAAGAGAGGCTAATAATCCACTCAAAATTGAATTGAGGTGTTTAATTTTTGTTTCCATACATTTTTCTTAAAACAGAAGATGCTGGGAGAGTGTAATTTGGAAATGAACGTATTCATCCCCTTAAAAAAATAAAACTTTCAATATCCTCAATTCACAAACACTCTTAATGTAACAAGGGGGAGTATATCTTCCACAGTATATCAGATTTGTTCTATACATGTATTTAAAACCTTTTCAAAAAGTAATTAATATGTTGGTAACAGGGTTGACCAAAAACACACATTTAAATTAGTTAAATGAAAAAAATGAAAAAAATAAGATAGCCTGAGATGGCACGGCACATTTTCCTGAGAGGTAAGGATCTACTTAATCCAAAAAGGGGCTTAAAGATTTTCAAAACAGAAAATTGAAAATCAAACATTAAAAGTGGGAAATGGCACGTTTTCGTATAATGACCCATTAACAGTAGGTCAATGGAAAAGTTTCATGAAATTCACATTGCTTTCTATGGAGACTTCAAAAACAGAGAAAAAAATATTAGAAGAAGAAGGCTATTGAAGTACATTTTACAAGAAATAAAATACTATTTTAGTTTGTCTACTTCACAATGTAATGTGTTACTTGCTGTTCCTTTGTAATTGTTTGATTTTTGATTAAACAAGTTCCTTGAACAAGGTTATTGGAGAGAAGCCACAGATCTGAATGTGCTATTACATTTTCTATAGCCTAAACTTTCACAGAGAGACACAAGAGGCCAGAAAATCAAGTGGAAAATGTGCTTTATCCATCTGAGAGATGCCGATTTATTGATTTTTCCCCCATGATTTAAAGCAACAACAACAACAAAAAAGCACTGCCTCTCTTCCCCAAATTAATTTCACACCAGATAAATATGAAGCTCTAGCTATTGAAATGTAACTGACAAATGGGTCCAGTACCTTACAATAAGACGGTGCTTGGTCAAGCGTCTGATGGATGAGCACAAAAATTGATTTCCCGAGCTAGTCGACAGTTCAGACCCTTCCAATTTGGATGGTGGTTTAACATGTCATAGACTTTAGGTCACAGTGAATCACACAGTCGCAGGGAATTATGGGACACCTGACTGTATTTTGGGGGGGTTTCCACAGCAATTCCACTGAAGAACCCTTTAGGGTCCCACAAAGAACAGTTCCAAAACGAGTTTTTCTTATTGTGAAGAATATTGAAATAATACAACCTTTTCCACTAAACAACAATGGAAAAGTTTCATGGAAGTTAAAGTTTCTTTGCTGAACCATGAATGCCTGACTTTTATTTTTAAGTGTATCTTTTCAAAAACAAAATTTAGATACTGTTTTTGGTTAATCTTGAACTGTGACACACTAAAATCGTTTTTGTTGTTGTTGTTGTTGTTGTTTTGGCACACTTGCTAGACCCATGCCTGATCGTGCAAGTTTAAAATAAAAGCATAGTTTTGAATCTAAGACAAGCGTAAAACTTTGGCTACTTCATGAGCTTCTTACCCTAAACAAAGCACGTCTACTTTCGTCAGGGACATGTTTTCTTCTTCTTCAACACCTGCCTCTTGTGTACATCATTCGCTTCCAGACGCTGTGTTTTTAAAGGGGCAGTTGTTGAGTGCGTGTCGCCAGTTGCTGTCAGAAAGGCACACGCGCGTTCAGCCGACTCCACTCGAGCGCCACACACGCACACAGAGCTTTTCAATTCATTACAGCAGGCACGCGCCCGCCCCGCGCACACACTTTACCTGTCAAACTCCACGACTGTTATTTAAACTCCGCGACCCTGACTTACTTATCCCCAACTTAAGAAAAAGTGTATTTTTTACTGAATAAGTTTGAATATTGGGTCAGTGACTCCATGTTTGCATGTTCATCGTTGTACGTGTTTCTTTAAACGCAGAAGACACACATGAACACATTTGCGATTTCTGATTTTAAAGTTATTTAGATTTTTTTTTCTGTCCAGAGGTTTAAAAACAAAAAAAGGGCCTGTTAAAAGGGATAAATATAATAAGTTGATAAAAGCATAATCTTATTTTATCAAAATTCTATATTTTTCGAGGTCTGCACAAATCTATGTCAGTGTGGCAAGCAGGAACATGAAGGGAACCAACACATCTGTAAACACTATTTCCTTAACAAATATTTTATAATATATATATATATATATATATATATATATATATATATATATATATATATATATATATATATATATATATATAGCCAGTGCTGAGAACTATTGTGCCCTGTGTGCTTCACATATATTTATCAATATTTAAGCATTGTATTATTTTAATTGTAAACATTAATAAAAGCAAATAGCCTATGTTACGTTTTTAAACTCTTCACTCTTTGATTACTTGGTCTTTCGTGGTCTCTCTCTCTCTCTCTCTCTCTCTCTCTCTCTCTCTCTCTCTTTCTCTGTCATGCTCACCCTTAAAAGTGTGAGTAGGGTGTGCAAACAACATGCTTATTTCCCAAAAGTGCTGTCTTTTCCAAATTGGCATTCATTATGAGAGCAGTCTGTGAAACGGTCCAGTATGCTGGTCACGTCTCCTCCTGCCTGACAACAGGCAGACTGCCGAGAGTTCGGAGGCTTATCACTTTTGTTGCCCGTAAAATAAAATAAAAACCAACAAATAAAGAATATGTGCAACGAAAATCTACACTTGACTGTGTTTTTCTAGAATTTCTGGAAGATAAAAGGTTGCAACACACAAAACAAACTCAAGAAAACATATTTCTTTTAGAAACTTTTATTATGAGACTAAACTGTAGAAAATATGTAGATAAGGCATATTCTTCTTTTCTGAGATGCAAAACCCAGCATTGTAAAGGCAAAGTGGAACAGGCAGTGTGGAGACACAAAACACCTCCGTTTGGACAATAGCTGCATAACCTTTGATCACTCCGAGTCATATTACCATTGCAATTATTATTCCTATTAAATAAGACACGTTGGTGTTGAAATTTAAACTCTTAAACTCCTCTAAAACCTTCAAGACGGTAAAGAGTATTGCCTTCTGCGATGCATTTGAGACTGTAAGTCTGAATAGGCGAGAGGTAATGAGCAATTTACAACAGGCTATAGGTCAAAAATAGATACATATTAAAATGAATGCGTACAAAAACATCTATAAATCTCTTACATACAAAAATAGCTTAATATATTTACAAAAAACAACAACAACATGTTTTATACAAATATAACTTCATATAATAAAATTCGCCAAGTTGGAAGCATGTAAAAGTTGTGAGAGGGGTCAATCAGGGCAAACCTTCTTTGATTACATTGGCATACAGGTAAAAGAACAACGTTTTCTTATTGTTGTTGTTTTTTTATATAGCCTATATATGCCACAGTTTCGTGGAAAGTCATTTTAAAAATAGATTTCTTGGACGAATGCGCTGGAAGGACTGGTCTCCCGCGCTTCCCTTTTAGTCCTTTGGCTGTTTGAGACTCGGGACCCGTGGTTTGCCGGTTTGTATGGGCCATCTCTGGGTGTGGATTCGAGTCTACCCGAACCGGGCTGCAGCGCAAACGCAGTGCTTTATGTTCTTGGAGGTCATCCGAGTTCCTCCCAAGCGAGTGCTGCGATTTTTAGGTATTTCCTAAAGAGAAAGGGACATGGTGAGTATCTTGCATAAACAGCAGAATCGTAAAAACACAATTATAGTGGCGATAAAGATTATTTGAATTCATACGAACCTTCAAAACCAGTTGGTGAAGTCCAGGAGCTCTTGTTCTTCTGGACTCAGAGGGTCGTAGGAGCCCTCATCTGAGGAGTAAGAGGACACGGGCGAACCGGCCATAGAGTTCATGTCATTAGAGTAGTTTTGGGAGATGGTGGGTGACAGGACGCCGGACTGGAACGCCGCGCTCACCGCGTCATGCTCGTCCAACAGCTGCTGGAGCGCGCGGATGTACTCCACAGCCGAGCGCAGCGTCTCCACTTTGCTCATCTTCTTGTTCGCCGCTCCGTTGGGGACGTGTTCGCGGAGAGTAGCAAACCCGTTGTTCACCAGCTTTACCCGGTTGCGTTCTCTCTCGTTCCGCCTGGCCACCGCGTGCGGCTGCTGCTGGGGCAAGCTGTACCCGAAGCCGGCGAAGTTGAGCCTCCTTTTGCACCGGAGCAGCTCCGGAGAGGATGAGCGCTGCCTCTTCGTCTGCTTCGACCCGGACTTGTTGCTGCACTGGCTGTCGGTCGGACTGAGTTGGATGCTCTGAGATGCAAAAAAGCATGCAGGTGGCATGAACTGCTGCTGGTTTACGCTTATTTCCATCTTGGCAGTGATGTCCATTTCGCGGAGGGGGAAAAAAGGAGCGAAGAAAAGCACAAAAGTTTTCTTTGGGATGCCCGGTGGCAGTGCGTCTTGCTCGTGGCGTTCACGTGTGGCTTCAATGGGCAGGGATGCTCCGGACTCTCGACCTGATCTGAGTTGTGAGTTGGAAACAGCGCGGCCTTTTCAATCCGCCGGCGGCCCGCCGCGCGTTCCTCCTGACCACGCCCCCTGAGATGCACTTGCGTTGCGTACGCCGGGCGCGTGCCGCTCCTGCCACTGAGTAAACAACTTCTCGTAAAGAATGACTAGAGGTGTTTTTCGGTTATGACAAGTGTTTGTTGGAAAACAAACACACGCACACACTCAGCTTCGAGAGGCAATAAAGGCATCCTGTGACCATGTAAAACTTAATAACGGTGCGCTTCGATCTTTCTTTAGGCACTATGAGAAACGAATAATGAAACTTAAGATTAGTCGCCTTAAATCACGGGAAAATACTTGAGTAAAATATAAGAACAATGCATGTTGACTGTATTTGCTGCTAAAGACCATGAAAAAAAGTTGTTTATGAATGAAGTCTCGTGAATAAAGAAGAGTAGTTTTCACAATTAAATCTGCCATTAAACAGCATTAAATAATAGAAAACAACTGTATTTATAGGACAGAGGGTTCTAAGTGTTTGAAATCAACATAGTTTACCATTATTTAATCACATACGAATCCTGCTGTAGTAAACTTTCTACTTATCAAATAAATCAGATCTTAAGCAAATATAGCAAATAATTTGTAACCGTTGTTGTGGTTAAGACGAATCCATTCAAGAGTAAATAAACTCATTCAAAGCACTTTGCTTTCATTGGACTGAGGTGTAGCTTGGTTATGAATTCACACTCGTCACAGTAATTGTTATACTGTTAACGCGTTACAGCCATGTGATATTGTTCCACACAGGGAATCTTTGTCCGGGCGAGATGAATTTGGCTAGTCATTATTAGAAATCATCACAGCTGGAAAGGCGGAACGGATGGGTTATTTTGCGGACGCGCATTAAGAAAAGCTCCTGACACCTTATTCACTCTATTTACTTCCAGTATATCTCTCGATTAATTTCGCCTCTTTCATGGCGCACGATAATGGCACATTGCTTTCAACCAACTTTGTTTGAATGACTTTGCCTGCTCCAGTTTTGTGTGTGCGCGCGATGCATGTGGAGTGGAGAGGAGAGGGAGTGGGGCAATAAATTGTGTAATTTCTCTTTGCTGGCTGAGGCATTCAAGATCAGGCCAGCATTCAAGCACCCAGCCCCCTCCAACTTTCCTTTCTCTCCCTCTCTCTTTTTCCCCCTTCTCCTTTTTTAGCGCAGCAAGGGCGTTTAGAAAAGAAGCGTGGGTTCTATTCACTCCGGCTGGGACTCTCTGAAACATATCCACCATGCTCTGTCAGTGCATTTGCAGAGTCCAATTAGCGTTTTGTAAGCCCCTCTTTCTTTCATGATACTCTGGGCTGAGGGAAGGTTCCAGTCATTCCCGAGTGTAATAATTAATATGACATCTGGGCGTCTGAACTTCTATTGAAACACCTCTGCCTGTCTTAACTCCGCGAGCTGCTGTAAAATAATAAAAACAAAACAAATCCACACAAAGCCGTTTGTTTTCTCCAATAAGCCCGGGTTTGATATGCAGGATTATATTTCAATTTATTAGCTGTTAAACCTACGTTGTAAAGTAGTTTTCTTTTTGTTTGATAATTTCAATGACTATTCATTGGTTCGCTTTTGAAAGCATGTGCGTGGCGTTTATGCACTGCTATTTCCATGCATTAGTGGATGAGAGCGCGTTGGCGCAGTCATATTCGTGAATGAACTGAACATCGCTGGTTCCTTGTTAACTGTTAGGATTTTTGCAGTGGATAACCATTGTGGCTTCTTATTGTGAAGAACAGTATAATGACCTGACGAACCATTTATTTACTATAAAGAGCCGTTTGTGCAGTGGAAAGGTTCCATGGATGGGGCTAAATAATTTGGTATTGCACTGTAAAACAATGCAAATGACTAGGAACTGTCCCATTTTAGCCCTGCCGGTATTTATCTTATACTAAATAAAGATTTCCCGCTTTGTTTTAGACCCCTCGAAGTAAACACACTTCAAGAAGCTCCCCTTTAAAGCAAAGGCTGAGTTGGTCATATCAGCTGTTGATTTTTTTCTTTACTTTAACATTACCTTACCTGAAAACATCTGCAGGTGTTGGAGGGGGACCGATGTCCAGGTGTTCATTTGAGACGAGTCTTTGCTGTTGTGCACTTTGTTTGGACATCAGCTCTTCATAGATCACATAGAGGTTTGGTCATGAGCCTAAACTCTCTGTGTAAACAGACATCCAGGTACAATATTCTCATATTATCATATCCAGTGATCACAAAATATCTAATATCAGGGTAAAACCATTTCTATTGTAGGTTTTTGTTCAGTTTGTGGAATTTGTGTACTTTTACTGTAGCCCTACTTATCTCTGGCAATTTAAATGGTTAGCTTATGTACAGTAAGCCTACATTAAAGAAAATGTGTTTTGAATGGAATAGAAGGTTCGTGAATTGAATAGACATCTACTGCTATCTGGTGGAAAAGTCGTGAATGGTTTGAACAAGCCTTAACATAAGGTGTGTGTACAGACAGGAGTGATTTAATTTAACACGAATAAAGATATGGATAAAAGAACACATTTGCTTGGTTTATAAGCTAAATGCACACTACACTGTCTATATTAATAAAACTTGTCAGGAGTGTTTGTCCCCCTAATTAAGACTTGAACAACACAACGGTCATCAAAATAAAAGAAAAAGTAGGGAAGTATATACGAGTAGGCCTACATATTTGGCTGGCATTTGAAAAACGTTTCATTTACTATAAAAGTTAAATTAGTAGAAGCCTTTTTTGTAACAGTACCTGATGACAAACCTGCTGATATTGCAGTAAGTCACTATCAAACTACCAAACACTATCATACACTACTTCCACGTTTCTGTTGTGACACAGTAGCTTACAACAGGACAAGGAAGTCACAAATAAATAATAATAATGTTAGTGTTTGTTTTAGAAATTTTTTGACATAGGCCTAATTTATGCTTAGCTAGCTGTGCTAGTGGCGCCAACTAACATTTTTCCAACTTCAACAGATTAAGCCAGGGAAAATAAATAAATAATCCCTTAAAAGTATACCACTTTGAAATCAGTGTATCATTGTATAATTTTGACACAGCACAATTCGCACACATATTGTTTTTATACCGTCTATTGTATGGACCCAGTCCCAGTTCATTTATATGTAATTTGGCGCCATCGTGTGGTCATAAACAGAACATCAACATATAGATATTGATGATTATTTATAACGGGATCCCGCATGTTTTTAAAATTTTGAACACTCAATCCCTTCTACTTTACAAAAAAATATACATATATTAAATAAATTATTTTAGTAATTTACTAATACAAATATTACATCAAGTAAGAAGACAAACAAAACGGTTAAGCAAACGTTACGAAATGCTGACTTTGAACTTCAAAACTCCCCCTGCAAACTCTTTCTTACTGGACAACACAAACCAGATGGGCTGTGGTGGCAGCTTCCAAATATCCCAGGGGTTTATGGGCATCTCGTCGCGTGACACGCACACGGGACGTTCCAGGGGGTGTGGTGTCACGTGGTACTTTTAAATGCCAGGAGTTTTGGATGGGTAGCACAAAGAGCATAGAAGCATCCAGCAAATCAACATCACCTGAGGACTGAAGCAAGAATGGACGCAGGTCTCAGACAGATGAACGGGGATCTGGAGAGGAAGGTGAACAAACTTCACTCTAAAATGATTGTCATTATATTGCAATATATTTAATTAATAGGCTACTTATAAAATTGATGCTTGTTTTTTTATATCATATTACATGTTTAAAGCATGTAATTTAATACCATTCCCCCAACATTAGACAAAACAAGAACAAAGACATGTAGACTACGATGCAAATTAGACCTGGATGGGCCAATGTATAGCTACTGCAGAAAAGTCCAAATGAAACTTCTGTGTGGTCCTAAAATTGGTCAGTGACAACCCAGCTCATTCTCATTTTTGTTAGACCTAACTGGAAATTTCTTTTCAGACCACAAAATGAAGGCTGACACAGTATAGCATCAGCTGGAAGACTCCAGAGAACAGTTAGGCTGCTAATTTGTTAAAACGGATATAATTGTACGCAAACAGAAATATTGATCTGATGCTACAATACAGTAATTGTTGGCTTTTTTACTTTTATATTTTGGATGTCCTGAGGTACATTTTATATTACTTTTTGTTCCTTAAAAAGTATTATGGCAAAATAAGGGTGCCAAAATAGGGGTGAACATTATGATACTGATACCTGACTCACAGGAATGTAGGTTTATAGGAATGTGAGTGTGACTTGAGAGTTTTAAAGTCTAAAGTCTAAAGTCATTTGCTAATGTGTAACAGAGAGCGTTGCATCCAAAAAAAAATACGGGCAGTGATTGGATTCAGACAGAGAGGGGTCATTGAGGGTCCCTGGGCACTATGGGAAAAGATTAACTAATGTTCATTTCAAAGACCAAAGAAAAAAATGTGGATACTGATTCAATTAATCAAGTACAAAGCCCTTAAAAATCAATTAAATTACTTTAAATATTAAATAAAATCAATTAAATGACTTTTCTGTACTCATTTCATGCATGTTTGATGATGAGTGCCACTGTTTGAGTGTCTCAACGTTTGTTTGTTTAACAGGGCTCTCTGACCTCATCCTACCTGGAAGAACCGTTAAACAAAACAGGAGTGGTGTCCTGCATCTTCTCTCTGAAGCAGGAAGTTGGCGCTCTTGTAAAAGCTCTAAGACTATTTGAGGTTAGTGTCTTGACAAAAAACATTTGAATGACATAATTTGCCCCTTTTCAGTGTCTCTTTGTATGGTTGTACGTCTATCCATTTTTCGCTGTTTCTCCTACATCTCTCTAATATACACTGGCATTTCTTTAAAACCAAAACGTGAGTTTTAAGGACAGAGGATGATAGTGAGACATTTGTAGAAATGCAAAACACTGAACAGCATTATTCGATAATCCTGTGCACATGTTGCAACTTCAGCAGAATTAATGAAATTTGTGACCTGCCTAAGTTGATTTAAAAGCAAAGAAATGTTTACCACACAGCAATGTGATATGATATATATATATATATATATATATATATATATATAGTATATACAGAGAAGAAAATAGAGAGAGAGAGAGAGAGATTTTCAACCAGCTTCAGCATGTAAATAATTTTGTAGCACGGAGAAAGAATACATATTTTGCATATACATATATAGGAGCAATGAAAAGCAATGAACTTGTCTTTAAAGGTGCTTTTGTGCCACTGTGTGCCAGAAGAAGAAAAATAAAATCTAAATGAACCATAAAGCTTCTGTCAGCTATGAAAACATGGCATATTAATTTAAGCTGAGGTATGAATGCTGTAAGATAATATCTCAGGAGAGGGAGATTCATTGAAAAAAAATGGAAATAAAGAAATAATTTTATTCAGCAAGGAGGCATTCAATTATTGAAAAAGTCAATTTTAAAGCTGTTACAATTATAAATGAATCCGGAAAAATGTATTATGTATTTTACAATTTATTAAAATTTTCATCTGTGATAATAATAAGAAAGGATTCTTGAGCACTGATTTAGCAAATTATTTGATTTCTAAATGATCATGTAACACTGAAGACTGGGATAACAGTTGATGAAAATGTAGCTTTGTCATCATAGAAAATAATAAAATTGTAAAATAATTGAAAATAGTTATTATAAATAAATTACAGTGCTATTTCACAATATTACTGTGTTTTTGATTAAATGAAAGCAGCCTTAGCAAAATACATGAAATGCATTTTACTGACCCTGAAGTTTAGTTTTGTATAATTTCTTTTTTGGTATGAATTCAGTAAATGTAAATAAACTAAAAAGGGCAAGACAAAGCTTAAAGCCACTGAAAACACAACAGTGTGTCCTGTCCTTGGCAAGCATATAGAAAAATCAGTAATATCAACCAGAATAGTGCTTTGAGTTGAAAGGTGCATGGTGCACGTGTCTTGTATAGTGCCAAGATTTCTTGAATCATCTCCAAAGTTCTTGTATTAAAGTTCAGTTGATTTTTTTTTTCGGGATGTTTACTTTTCTACTGCCTACGTGCAGTGAAGCGTGCTTCCAGGTAGAGATTTCATTTACTGATTATATGGAAATTATTACATAAGCACAACATGTTGCGGATCAATATATGCTGTGCTTTCCTGAAACTCAGCAACCAAACAAATGAGCCTAAAATCTCTGATGCTTTCGTGCAAGTCATTAATGGATGTGTGCCAACCATGCACCCCCTAAAGCCGCTATAAAGATTAAAGCTCAGCCTGTGGATTCTGATTGGCTCTGCCATACCATCCTACTCCACCCCCTTTAAAACACCCCATAAAAACACCCCCTACTCCAACCCTCAGTCCGGATACCCCGCACACACTTTCCAGCTTCATTTTAACCCAATTTAAAGCTATTTCCTGCAGCACACACTGAATGTTTACTATTTGGGGAAATTATGTTTTTGAAAGACTGAAAGCAACAATAATTGATGATTATAGATATATGAATAAGGGCTATTATTGTGAATTAGCTATCCAGCTCCAACAGCATATCTAATTATATATTCATAATTAATTCAATTTAAATAGAACATTCATTCATTAATTAATAATTAATATAATGCAAGTCGTTACGATTAATACCTTGCCAAGGCAGTATAAAATGCAAACCAGAAGTAAACAAACAGAAAAGCAAATATTATAAGATTAACAGAGGTTTTGTAACATTGTACATATAAAAAACATATACAGACATTTGAAACATTGACTGTTCTGACTGAACCCGTTGACACTGAGGACAATTATATGAACCCAGCGCTGCAAAAAATGCCAAGCGTGCAGAAAAATGATGCAGTAAATCTCTGCTGTGTTGTTTTTTTGAAAGTTAAAGGATGCAAATCCATATGGAGTCAATCAGCACCGCATGCGACAGAGAGGGAAGATATTGAAAAAGGACCAGAGAAGGTCTAAGACATTGTAAACCCCATCCGCCTCCTCTGCAGGCCTATAGCAAACAGCAGTGGGTGTCCTCCCTCTCTGTGTGTAAAAACACATAAATTTAAGCATGCTTTGGTTGAAACAGTACAATTTGAACATAACTATGCAAAAACTCCCACTCTCCCGTTGGCCGAAGAAAAGCTGCACACGTGATTCTCAGTTGCTGCCACAATGTGAATGTGGTCACTGATGCACTACAATAATGTATTAAATGTTACTTTAATTAGAAAAGAGAGTACCACATAAAAGATGATTATCAAATGCTCTTAATCATGTCATGTTCATGATACATTTAATTAAATATCATTTAATCTTCTAATTAGGGGTCTGTGAAATTTTATAACACTTTTATTAAAGTGTTATTAAATTGGATCACTCAGTCTGGAGTGGATTTTTCCCTCAGTGCTGTATATTATTATTTTTTGTTTTATTATTATAATTTTTTTTTTGTTAGAAGGATTGTCCTGGAGTGCCACCTAGTGTTTACACATTTGTAACCATAGCCAAAAATACATTGCATGGTTCAAAATTATAGATTTTTCTTTTATGCCAAAAATCATTAGGATATTAAGCAAAGATCATGTTCCATGAAGACATTTTGTAAATTACCTACCGTAAATAAATCAAAACTTAATTTTGGATTAGTAATATGCATTAATCAGGACTTAATTTGGACAACTTTAAAGACTTTAAAGAAAATTTACCTTTTTGTTTTTTTTTCAACCTCAGATTCCAGTTTTTCAAATATTTGTATCTCCACCAAATATTTGTCCTACGATCCATATTATTGCTGGTTTTGTGGTCCAGGGTCAAAAATATCCAAATAGATAGATAGATAATGTAATATAATGCAGCTTTGTGTACATGTATGTTACATCTATGTACTTTGCAGGACAAAGGCATTAACCTGACCCACATTGAGTCCCGTCCAGCACGCGACAACAAAGAAGAATATGAGTTCTTCATCAGTGTGGATCAGGCCTCCTCTAAAGCTCTAGATGAAGTTGTTGATAGTCTGCGCACCCAGATCAGTGGCCAAGTTCATGAGCTGTCTCGCAACAAACAGAAAGACACAGGTGAGACAACAGTCTGATGAACAAATCATCGCTCCCTACAAGAACAGAAATCAAAAGCTGCTACAGCATTTCAAGGTCAGACAGAAACACAACAAGAGAGTGAGAGCAGGATGGCTTAGAATATGAGGAACAGAAATAGAACACATGTTGTAAGACTTCATAAATGTCATCGTGGAGATGGATGACAAAGGCCTTTGCACTCGTCCTCTCATATGGTTGTTTCCAGAATTTCATTAGTTTAGTTTTTGAGGACAAACAGACTCTTAGAGATAGACTGAAATGTCTTGTTTCTATTCAAGAGTCAGTTCAGCAGGGTGGGGGTCAAAGTTCAGTACAAAGACTGACAGACCAACAGACCCCATTACAATTTCCCCCTTACACAATAAGAAAACACAGAGCAGGGGACATTTATGGATATTTATGGCCGATGAGAAAAACCAGTCAGGGTCTTCAGTTCTTGGCCTTTTGTTCAGACCGCCCCAGGCTGGTTGCTGAACTCTGTACTGATGGCTGGACCTCCAAAGTGCTTTAACTCTCATAAATCTAGCTGCTGTAGAGCAAGATGTAGCCTCATAGCCAGGACTGCGCTGTCACCCTCTGGCTCATTCGCCACACAATGCTTTCTGTTTACTACTGTGTCATCCATCTTTGTTAGCATGCCAGCATTAGCGAACACAGCATTCGATATTAACAAGTTCACATATTTAGAACTTAGTACATTAATCTCAATTTAATAAAGAGAATGGAAACATTATAGAAACATTATAGGAAACATTATAGGAAACTCTTAAATACTTTTCATATAAATCTAAGTTCAAGTAATTCTGGAAGGTTTAAAAGAGGAGGACGGCACTTATATAATTTCTTATATTCAGAAATGTGTTAATTGAGTTGTAAAGTTGTTTGAAAAGTTAGCATTTGTTCTCATAAAAATGCATTGCCCCAAAGATTTACACTGTAAGTGCATTACTATACCCTGAGTAATGAGTGTGCACTTGTAGCGTATTTAAGTCTTAAAAGTATATTTTAAAAATTGTGCTTGTATTGTAAAAGGCCACATATTTGTATAAAGAGAGAATACTTTCATCAGTTTGTAATAATGTCAAAGTTTTACTTCAAAGGACTTTTTAAAAATATTTTGTTGTATATTTACAAAAGTAGACTTGTTTTAATGTGTCGACTAGCATACTAAAGTAGATTACTTGATGATCATTTTAACTGACATGTATAATTACATTAAATTTAGATTACATTATAGTATTACATAAAAACTTAAAATATTATAAATGTGCTAAACTGTATCTTCATATTTACACGTGTAACTAAAAATGTATTTAGATACAAATAAACGTAAAATAATTGACATAAATGAAGTATATCTTAAATCAAGTGTATTTTAGTTTAATATAAATGGTTGCAATACATTCAATCGTACACTTTAACCATATTCGAAATAGTAGAAGTAATTTAATATACATTTGAACAATAATACATTTTCATTTAATTAAAATGCAATTATGAATCTGAAAACATTGCATTCTGTTTATTCTTTCTGTTTATATATAATTTAAAATTGTTAAAATTAACTTTTTTTAACAGTCAATTTTTTTTTTTACAAGGATAAACACACTATATGAAAAATAATGTTGTCAACAGGGCTTAAATTGTATGGATTATGTAAGACATTATTTAATCATTAACCATAAACATTTTTCCTTCTTTCCCTTTCATCAAAAGTTCCATGGTTCCCCAATGACATCCAGGACTTGGATCGTTTTGCCAATCAGATTCTCAGTTACGGTTCCGAGCTGGATGCAGACCATCCTGTAAGACACTATGTGTGTGTGTGTGTGTGTGTTTGAAGTGACCATCTGTATGATCAGAGAAAAGAGCGAAAGTGAGCGTGAGAGGAAACTTCTTCATTTTTATTTCAAACGCATGCGTGTGTGTGGGTGGGTGTATTTTGAAAGATGCACAGTTGGTCCATGCGACACTAAAAGCCCACAGTCAGGATCTGCATCAGTCTCTATTCTAATGGAAACGGGCGGGGGCTCTCAAATTGATGTCATCGCTTTAATTGAGCCCCTGTAATTATAAATAATTGCCCCTTTCCAGCCGTCATTAAACTGAAATGCATTCATCATGAGCAGCAAACACTCTACAAAGGCCTCATTTGAATGAGTCTCCTCTACGAGACTGAGTAACACTGTCAAAGGCTACTGAGAGATCAGAACTAGCTGGAGATCCACTTTCTCTCACACTCTAACATCGCTGTCATTCACAGGGCTTTACGGACCCCGTGTACCGCGCCAGAAGGAAGGAATTTGCTGACATTGCCTACAACTACAGACAGTAACTATTGCCCTTTCTCCCCCATGTACTACTTTCCCATGGGCTACAGGGATTGTTCCCACCTCTAGCGCTTTCCCTGTTGTTTTGTTGTGCTTTCTATGGAAAATTACTCCTGCTGCCTAACAAAAGGGCTAAATTACAGGGTCCCAGTGCAGTCCGGAGCGCCGGGAGCTTTGTCATCATAATTGAGATGCATTATTCACATGGCCACTACAAAGGGCAGGAGCGTTGAATGCAACGCCCCCTGAGGAAGCACACATTTACATACACGCTCCATCAATAATAACACCACTCATCACTGATATGACATAGATGTGACGTACATGCTATAGAGTATATGCTTAGTTTCATTAATCAGCCCTGTTTTAGGATGGTTTTGGTATAAAAATACAATGGGACCTAAAAAGTGTTTTTTATACTTAAAGGGAAAGTTTACAGAAAATTGTGTATGATGTTATTTATTCTGTGGAACACAAGAGGATATACTTTGAAAAATATTTCAACCATTTTTATTCATACTATGAAAGTTAATGGGGTCCAAAACAGCAGAAAAAGTTTTTATATTTGGGTGTAACATCCCTTTAGGCCATATAAAAGAGTATTCACTACTGTTCAAAAGGTTGAATAATTAAGATATTACTCTTCATTGACATGTTCTAATATGTTTTTTTTTTTTTTTTTTTTTTGGAGTTGTTGTCAGATATTATTGTTTCTCGTTTATTAATCATTTTAATTACTATAAATGCTTTATATTTATGTTCATTTTTATATACTTCTATAAACCTTTTAATGGTAGTGTATCATAGTTTCCACAAAAAAAAGTTTATTAATGATTAAATTGTTATTTTAAAATAAACTTAGGTTCAAAATCAGGTTTGTTAGGTTTGTTGTATACTGTTTAGACAAATGTATTTAAATACATGGTTTATTAAATATGAAATAAGCATCCCTCTCCTTTGTTAGTGGACAGATTATTCCTCGTGTTGAATACACGGCTGAAGAGAAGGCCACATGGGGAACAGTTTTTCGAGAGCTGAAGACTCTGTATGCGACGCATGCCTGTCGTGAACACAACCGTGTATTTCCACTGCTGGAGAAGTACTGCGGGTACCGTGAGGACAACATCCCGCAGCTAGAGGACATCTCACGCTACCTGCAGTGTAAGAGCTGCTTTAAACTCAAATACAGTCAGGTGAAGGGGATGTATAATGAAGTTTTAGTGTGTAATAAAAAACTGGTGTTTCACTTCTACACTACATATTTCAACCCTTTCTTGATTTCTCAGCATGCACAGGTTTTCGTCTGCGACCTGTGGCCGGTCTCCTCTCCTCACGTGACTTCTTAGCTGGTCTCGCCTTCCGAGTGTTTTCACTCGACACAGTACATTCGCCACAGCTCCAAACCCATGTACACACCTGAACCGTGAGTATACAGACCAAGAATTGGTTAAAGCTTTGTTTGAAATAAATGGCACAAATATATTTCAGAACTGTGAAAAGTGATCAAAGGAAAAGATAAATGTGTATTTGTTTCCTCAGGGACATCTGTCATGAGCTGCTGGGTCATGTCCCACTGTTTGCTGACCCAAGTTTTGCCCAGTTCTCACAGGTTTGATAATATAATATAATATAATATAATATAATATAATATAATATATAATATAATATAATATAATATAATATAATATAATATAATATAATTCTGTAAAAAAAATTATAGTAATAATTCATAATATATACATATATATATATATATATATATATATATATATATATATATATATATTAGTGCTGTCAAACGATTAATCATGATTAACCGCATCCAAAATAAAAGTATATATAAATATTATTACGTATATATAAATACACACACATGCATGTATATATTTAAGAAAAATATGTTACGTTTATATATGAAATATATTATTGTATAGTATATATAAATACATGTAAATATTTTCAAATAATATATTGTATTTGTGTGTGTGTGTGTGTTTCTAGAGAATATCTGCTGCAGACTTTATATCTAATGTGCATTTGTCAGCAATTAAATATCAAATGTTGATTTCTGTTTGACCAGGAAATTGGACTCGCTTCTTTGGGCGCCCCTGATGAGTTCATAGAGAAGCTGGCCACAGTGAGTATTGCTTTAGGTTACAAAAATAATCATTTTCCACATTTTAACTGAGGCCAGTCATGTTATAAAACCGCAAGATATATTTGTCTCTCTCAAAGCGGCTGTATGATTATAATGTTTATTTTTTGCAGGTCTACTGGTTCACTGTGGAATTTGGTCTGTGCAAAGAAGGAGATAAAGTAAAGGCTTACGGTGCTGGTCTGCTCTCCTCTTTTGGTGAACTGCAGGTACTGTATTTGTTACCTCTCAGAATGCTTCTTTCAAGTACATACCCTGTGCTCTAACCCAACAAAGTCAACTGGCTTTTTGCTTTGAGCTTTTAGAAAAGAAGTTAGCAGCCCAATTGAGTTTACTGTGTCATTAGTGGAGTGAAAAGCAGAAACATGACACTGATGCACAAAAGGCTGAAGTGGAGAATGAGATGTTAATCTAATGTCTTGCAGTACTGTTTGACGGACAAGCCCAAACTTCTGCCCTTCGAGCCAGAGAAGACCTTCCTGCAGCAGTATCCCATTACAGAGTTCCAGCCAGTTTACTTTGTGGCTGAAAGTTTCGAGGACGCCAAAGAAAAAGTCAGGTAAAATGACTACAATTAAATCAGCCCTTCCCTCTGCATTTTTCCAGTTATATATATACTTTTTCATTTTGTTTTTACAGCAAATTTGCTTCCACCATTCCCAGACCTTTCTCTGTGCGCTATAATGCCTACACACAGAGAATCGAGATGCTGGACAACACACAGCAGCTGAAGAACCTGGCTGACAACATCAGCGGTGTGTCTTCAGTATAATGTTGCACTTAAACTGAATTTTCCCTGTTAAACAATAATTAGGAATAAAAATCAGGAGAATTGTCTACTGAAAGTAAAGACAATAGCAAGGAGCATTTGAGGGTTGTATTAATGATTTTTACAATGTACAATGTAAAAAGTCAGGTAACCTAAAAATGTACTTTTTTTGGTCACAAAGAAATAATATTGTTATAGTATCTTTAGGTCAAATTGAATAAAATCCTTCCCACTCATATTTTAAATGGTCAGCACTGTAAATCTGTTATTTACTACTTTGTTTCCATTAATTTAGCTTGAAGTAATTTCTACTCATTTTTATTTTATAATACAATTCAGAGTACTTTATTTTTTTACAGCAATTAAATTGTAGTTTTTAACTTTAATGGGTTGGCAGATTTATAGTAGCCTAACTCCCTGGGTACCAGCTGCACAGTTTAAATTTGACACTTTTTTTAATACAATGCACCATCATTGTATCTTATGATTAGTGACTAAACCAGCCGTTTTATGAATTTTTTTTTTTCGTTTTGTCTACCATGGTTTGTACGTTTTAATTTAATCCCATTATGATCCCAAAATTATGTTTTTGTTTTTTTCTTTCTAGGCGAGATCTCGATCCTGTGCAATGCCCTGCGAAAGATGGAGTGAAACGATGGTGGAAGATGAAGAAGAAAGGCTAGAAAATCAAACAGGCTAAAATAAGCATCGTCTGTATTGCTTTTCAGGCCCATATACAACATACCTTTTCTAATCAAGCTGTGATAGAGAGAGAGAGCATGATATGAAATATTAAATTAGTTCTTATGTATTGCATGTAGAACATATTTATAGACTAATTTTGCTAGCTCAAATATATTTACTCACTACGTATTTAAATGACATATAACGAAATAACACGGGAAAAAATACCCATGCGAAACAAATCGCATGTAAATACAAAAAAACTTCGGGCACCATTAAGACCCGCTGCCGCAATATTTGTTATTTTATATATTATATGTTGTATTTTTTTCAGTAGTTTAATCGTACAAAAAAAAAAAAAGATTGCCTACCGTCCACCATTTGTTTCGGCTGTTGCTACTTGTTGTCGAACAATGTTGCTGTAATTGTCTCAAACAAGCTGCAATCAATGAATCACGGGATCAAAGGCTTGTTGAAGCCATGTGTTGAGCAAGTGCATTTGGGAGACGAATTATTTTCATTAATAAACTGCTTTTGTTTAAAACATGCGTTCATATGATCCATTACACTAAAGCTTAATTACTGAAATACTCAAACTTAACGAAAGATATTTGTATTTATAAGTTTTGCTTGACTGTAAATGCAATTTAACATAGCCTACTGCATATATCATGTATCTGTTGGTGTACTGAAGCCTGAGATGTTATGCATGCATTGTCACATGTACTTCAAAAAACAGTAAAGATTGTTATAAATAAAATAACTAGTATTATATATTTTTTTAAGTTGCCATTTTTATTTATATATTAGCCTAATAATAATATTAGAATAAATCTATATTAAAGTATATTAATGTATTATTATTATTTATTGCATTTACAAGCGAACAGCATGCGTTCTGTTTCAGTACCATGGAGAGCAGCACAATCTCAATGCCGCATTTTATTATTTTGTATCATTTACGCCCCATAAAAACAAAGGACACTATTATTTATTTATGAATTTCAAATAAAGACTCATTTAGTGCTGACCTTTCACAAAAAACAGCATTTAGCTTATGTAACTTGTCGCTTTTGGCTGTGAAGCGCCTGTGAAGTGTCACGTGTCACGGCTCGTATTTGGTGCCTGGAAAAGAAAAACACAAACTCGTGACGCATCCCAGCTTAAAATTAGACTTGCATTTACGCAACACATTTACATAAAGTCCAGCACGTCTGTATATAAATTGTAGGGCTTTGGCCCCACAGTGAACAAAAGAGTTTTCTTCTCATTTAGACAGAGTTGGACTCTTTATTTGGTGTCGACTCAAATATTAATTGGATATATTTAGCAATTATAGATATAGTGGCCTATTTTCCCCAAAGAATCGATGAAGACGGACAGTATAGTGCAGGCTATTCCGCTGAGCGGCAGAAAGCGGAGTCTGATCGAGGACGCGCGGCGCGACAGAGAGAGCGGCTCGTCATCTCCGGGGCCCTCGCGCTGCGGGGACAGCTTCGTGTTTGAGGAGGAGAAGAGCGGTAAAGCCACTCTCAACATCCTCTTTGCTCTCAGAAATGAGAAGAACGCAGGCTTCTTCAAGGCTGGCAAAGTCTTTGAGGTACGTGCTTTTTTTAAATAATTTTCTCTCATAAATTAGCCTACAGTATTGGTGTATTGGTGTACAATATGGTGTTTTCCCCATTATTATTTCCCATTTATTTGATTGGGGGTTTTTTTCCCTAAACGTATACTTAGTTTATAGACTGTGTAGGGAAACAGTAGCTAGGCCCTACATTTACAAGAAATTACCTTTTTTTGCTTTAAATTGTTTACATTTAATTCAGCCTTTAGACTAGTTAACCTTCACCTTTTCTTTTTGTAAGTGTTTAGATATTTTACTAGCAATTTCTGACTGAGTGGAACTTATTTCTATACCGTTTTTTTTCCAGAGTACCTTTCTATATTTATTTTGCTGCAAATTAAGGTATTCAAAATCTTATCACCTAAACTGTGTTAATTAATGTCAACTACAATGAGAGCTGTTGTTACAAATGTGACACCAACAGAACAAAATGGGCAGTTTAAATACTTGCATGGATTTATTTTGGTAATCAAATATATTTGCATAAAATAATTAACCCCATCCTAAATATATTTGAAAATAGCAAAAAAAAAAGAATATTCTGGAAACAAACACATAAAACACACTAAAAACATAACAGACATGTGCTGCTTTTTTAGTTGTGTAACATTTTAGTTGTGATTCTATATGCATTATGCATGTCTTTTTCATTGCAGGTGCCATACATAATGTTTTGTGATGAAAACATAATAAAAATGTTTGTCTGGTTTTGCTACTTAGACTTTTGAAGCCAAACTCCTCCATTTAGAGAGTCGACCAAGCAGGAAGTCGAAGAAAAGCGGTGGAGATGATCTGGAGTTCTTCATGAGGTGTGAAGTGCACTGCTCCGACACTGACATCTTCATCAACTCCTTAAAAAGAGTTGCAGATGAAGTGAGAATAGTGCAAGAAGAAAAGAGTAGGTGATTTATCCATTCCATATTACATGTACAGCAGACATTCCTTTTCAACTATTTTACAAGGTTCCTTTCATTTTATTTTAACACACAGTTCCTTGGTTTCCAAAGAAGATTTCTGACCTAGATAAATGCAATCATCTGATAACAAAATATGACCCCGATCTGGACCAGGATCACCCTGTAAGTGAAAAACCGTGGTGCTTTTCTTAAAATAGGACATTATTTACATTCACATTTAAATAATTTTATTTCTACTTGCATTATTCTGATCAAATGGTATATCATTGAAAATAACGCTTGTATTATTTAGGGATTCAGTGATCCAGAATACAGAAAACGAAGAGGAATAGTTTCTGAACTGGCTTTCAACTATAAGCAGTAAGTCACATGATATTAATTAATCTGAAATAACAACAACAAAAGCAACAATTATTATTACTGTGCTATCTATTCAGATATTCTTTTTTACAACAAAAAATATATATTTTAGGCCAAAATTTGATCTTTCTTTTGTCATTGTAGTGGAGACCCTTTGCCTGTAGTGGAATACACTCCACAAGAGATTGCCACTTGGTAGGTTTTCCCAGTTATTTTATAGAGTTTGATTGCTGTCAACTAAATGTCTGTATTTGCATATCAAATGTTTAGAGAAGACTAGTGCGACCGCGTGATTCTAAGAGCTCTGTTTGTGATGAGGCAGGAGGGAGGTCTACAGGACTCTAAGCAATCTGTACCCCACTCACGCCTGCAGACAGTTTCTAGAAGCCCTCGGTCAGCTGGAGAGTGAATGTTTGTATGGAGAGGACAAGATCCCTCAGCTAGGAGAAGTGTCTGCATTTCTTAAAGGTGAACAGGTCTGCTTACAGTATTTCTGTGTGTGCAAAATTAGCAAATTTACACTGACTTATGTTCTGTGCCTGTGTGTGCTCTTGATCAGAGAGGACAGGTTTTCAGTTACGGCCAGTGGCAGGGCTGCTTTCGGCTCGGGACTTCCTAGCCAGTCTAGCGTTCCGGGTGTTCCAGTGTACCCAGTACATTCGTCACCCTTCAGCTCCCATGCATTCCCCTGAACCGTACGTATAAAGACACAAAACAGAATTTTTTAAAACTTTTTATTGCACAGGACTAATATTTTGACTGTATTTTTCTTTAAAAAGTGACTGCTGTCACGAGTTACTTGGACACATTCCCATGCTTGCAGACAAAGAATTTGCTCAGTTTTCACAGGTATGTTTCTGTGCTACATAATCAGCTTGTAATGAACTGTTAACTCAACTGGGAAACTACCATTCAACTTGCATGCTTTGTTAATACAGATCAGTCTTTTTTAAATGTTTAATCAGTGTTTTTCCATGGAGTGAAATAGTGAGACACGTTGCATTTGACACTGAACCTTTTACATTGCAGGAGATTGGACTTGCCTCGCTTGGAGCATCAGATGAAGACATTGAGAAACTGTCCACAGTGAGTACATCCTAATGGAAACATTCAGCTGGAGAATACTTCACTGAAGCTTAATGCATTGAAGCAAGTCTTTAGTGCCCCCTTGTGTTGTTTCATTCATATTACAAATTCAAAACAAATGGTTAAATGGCTATTACATATAAATTCTGTCATTCTATATGTGTAGCCTCACAAAACATTTCTAAATTTCCCAAACAGCTATACTGGTTTACAGTGGAGTTTGGTCTCTGTAAGCAAAATGGAACAGTGAAGGCCTATGGGGCTGGACTACTGTCCTCATATGGAGAACTTTTGGTAAGAACAAATAATATGGAGCTCATGAAACATTTCTTATTATTATCAATGTTGAAAACAGTTGTGCTATACTTAATATTTCTGAGGAAACCGTGATTTTTAGAATTCTGTGATGAATAGAAACTGCATTTCTTTGAAATTAATTGGATTGCATCTTTCTTTCTTTTTTCAGTACTCTCTTTCTAATGAGCCCCAATACAAACCATTCAGTCCAGCTGAGACTGCGGTCCAACCGTACCAGGACCAGTCATATCAGCCCGTTTACTTTGTGTCCGAAAGCTTTGAGGATGCCAAACGCAAGCTAAGGTAGGTGTTTTCTCAGACAATCTGTAAAAAACCTTTTCACTGAGGTTGTACAAATGATCAGAAAGCATCATTAATGACTGCAATTGCTGTTATTCTACAGGCAGTATTCATCCACAATACAGAAGCCCTTCACCATTAGATATGATCCCTACACTTGCAGCATGGAGGTTTTGGATGAGCCTTCTAAGATCCAGAATGTTTTAGCGCAGATGAGGGATGACCTGAAGACCTTACATAAAGCCCTGGAGAGGCTGGGACAGAAGTAAACCATATCATCAGAGATACAGTATCATCAATAACAACCATTTATTTACTGAAAGCCTTTCTGAATGTGTATGAATATTGCAGATTACACTGCATAATGTCCGGTGTTGAAATGTGTATATGTGTGTGTATGTATCACCTTTAAATGTAATGCAGAGTTCTGTTTACCGAAATAATAAAAATATTTATTTTGACTACCGCTGCATGGTTTTTACAGTGATGCCATAGAATAATTATTTTTGTTTCTTCAAAGAACCTTTCGATGAACAGTTCTTAAAATAATTATTTCTTTCTTATTGTGAAGAACATTTAAAAATTCTAATGAACCTTTTTATGCCACTATTCAATTCAAGTTTATTTGTATAGCGCTTTTTACAAAATAAATCGTTACGAAGCAACTTTACAGAAAATTATGTTTCTACAATATTTAGTAGTAGCTAGTAGTTTGTGCACATTTGACAGGATTTTAGAAAAAATAAAAATAATAATAATAAAAATAATAATAATAAAATATTATTATACTATAAATAAACTATATGTTTATTATATGTCTATATGCTATAAATAAACTTTTGTGGAACTCAATATTTCCATGGATGAACAATAGTAATAAAGAATCTTTATATTATGAACAAAATAATTCAAAATCCCCCTAAAAAATGTAGCTCCATTTTGGAATAAACCATATCAGAATGAATGAATTATTCATAGGCTATTTGGACAAGAGGGAAACTGAATGTAAAAACCAAAATAAACTAGATTTATTTCTGGCCCTAAACAGAAAGTACACTCTGCCTACATTTTTCTACACTGTTCACAGTCACAGTCTGGCAATAGAAAAAGGCAGACAGAGACATAGCTGCCAAAGAAAGAACGGGTATATGTGCACTGTTACACTGGTGAGGTCAAAACAGAGTCTGTGGTAAATATAAAGAGGTGACAGAAGAAGTGCTTTGATTTCATGCTTTGACTCAAACCTCATGTCACAGTTTTCCAGTTCAGCAGAAATGGATCAAATGCAGATGTCAACTGGGGGAAAGACACATAAATTTCAGCAAAATCCATCAGTCAGCATTCCTGATCCATGTCTGGTTTGCATATGCAATTGCAAGAAAAGCAAATTACAATATTTAGGCTATATTAATTACACATACAGGACATATTCATTATTTGATACATTATCATGAGGGATTTTACATTTGGGCTCTTTCTGTAGGTTACATCCAGCAGGTGGCCTCAAGAGACTGTCTTTATAGAGGATTCATTCAATCACTTAACTGAACCAATAATCGATTCTTTCGAAACACTGATTCATTCAGAAAACGCCTGCATGTTTATACAGAGATGCAATGGCTAAATTCATCCGAGGCTCCGTTTGAAACGATTTTCCTTGGTGAAGCAAAAAGATATAAAGTAAACTTTGTCAAACATGTTTATTATGTCCCCCCCCCCCCTTTTTTTTATTTAACCCTTGTACAAAAGAAATAACTCACTCTTAATTGTGCTGCTGTTGCTGTGATCACCTGTCACCTCGTGGCCACGGCCCAATGTCAGCCATGCTAATATTCAGAGTGCAGCTTTCTTGCTAGTATAATATTGCTTAAATGCATCATAAACGAATCATCTTTCCTGCTTTGGCTCGAGCAGGAAAGGAGACCGTTTAGTGGATTAGCCCTACTTTTAACAGATTGACAGCTTGTGGTTGCACAACAGATGGTGTAGGAACAACTACGCAACTGTTCCTTTCATACGAAAAGATTAGGCTACCAGGTCACAGCGTATTCCTCTATATTGGCCCCAGCACAGGCCAAACAATCCTCTAGGCGAAACCACAAAGCGAGCAACCAGGTCACTCTGTGCTGGAATTCATTGAGTTCAGGGGTAAATGAGGTTCTATCAGCTGGCTGGCCTTTGTTTGCCTTGAACGCGTCTAAGAAATGAATCGGAGAGAGAGAGAGAGTCAAGCAAATAATGTAATAAATGTGGGAGAGAGAAGAGGAGCAGACATCTGCTTTCATAAACCAAATTCAAACACTTAATCGTCCCTCGTATCTCATTTTACATGGAGCTCGACCCAACCCACAAATCCCTCTGAAAACCATAGCTTGGATCCGAATCCATCACGTTCAAAACAAATGTGTGTTACCATAGCAATATGATAACCACTGACGGTTAATGTGAAATTCTACCCACAAAATCCCCAAAACTTATCACGTCATCAGAATACAAGCTTTTCCCTTTGGTACTGTGGAAATTGTGGAGAGCAAAAATCAGGTTTCGGAAGTGAAAATCACGTTCACTATACATCACTATACTGCCACTGGTCGTACTGTGAAAGAAAGTGCAAGCACAAGTCTTGGTCCTCAGAAGACTTCTACTTACCCAGGAGAGCCCTCATGAAAATACATTATCTCCTGGAATCAAATAGCGCACTCCTTCCTTTTGTTCTTTTTGCTTTGTCTTAAGTAGTGAATAGGATTAGGCCTCTAAGCTGCACGGAAGCTCTGAACCTGGTTGGAGTTGCTTTGATCATGATGGGTTTTTTTTGTCATCGTTAAAACTACTTGCCAACTTTGGAGGCTTAAGGCATTAGGCCTTTGAAGGAAGGATTGCATAGTCTTTCTTCATCATTACAGAGCATCTGCTGGAAGAAATGCATAAGCATTCTCTCTCACAACACTGCCATCTTTCCTACCAAGCTGACTGAAATATTCCATATAAAAACCAGCTTATCCTTTCTATATGATGCATAGGCTACTCTAATCATCAGCTGGTTCTTAATAAAAGGCATATTCACAGGACTCAGGCAGAGTAATCTAGCCACCAGATGGCAGTCTTGGGTTAAAATCGTTCCTAACCAAATATTGATAATTAAAAGTAGATTTTGGGAAGGTGGTGATCATATTCTCTAAAAGTCCTTTCAGGAATTTCTCAATGCTCTCTCAGAAAGTTATTGTATCCTTTGGAATAGTGTCCCTTGTGTGAGAGTATGTGGAAGAGGCTGACATTGATTTCTCCAAGCTATATGCAGCTGGTCCAGCACCAGCCACGTTCAGCTCTACCAAAGCCTCGTTTCAGACCACATTGAACTTATTCAAACAAAGCCAGCAGACCAGGAGAGCAGTAGCATGTTATGATTGCGGATGGCGGTGTGCTTCTGGGCTCCAAGAATCATACAGGCTTGTCTTTCGGGCTTGAAAGAGTGTAGGCTCATTTCTCTCCCCACCTTCTCTGTGCACCCATTTCAGTCTCACCTTAATACTCAGGCACAATATGCCCTACTGTTACACATGGAGCACACGCGAAAGTCTCAGGAACTGCAAGAAAAAACTTCTCCAGGGTTGCTACATGTTGGACCAGTTAATTTCCCCAACTCTTTAACCTGTCCACTTGCAGAGTTAGGAAGGATACCTTGGAAATGTAATAGGTTACAGATTACAAGTTACCCAATTTAAAAAGAAATATGTAGTGTAACTTTCAATTAATTTATTAATGTAACTGATGAAATTTGATTGCTTTTTTAAATTTCAAAAGATTGTTTTCAACTGTTATACATCTTTAAACATCTAAACCAACTCTGATTACTTAAAAAAAAAAAAAAAAGCCACAGAAATCAGCCACAAATCAGACTTCAGCACTTTTTTTTTTTTTTTACTTTGAGATGATTCTGAGGTTAAATACTGCTTTAAAATCTTAAGATATGATTTAAAAGCTATGACACTGTTTTTTAAACCAAATCTGGCTAGAACAAGGAAAACCTGCCATCTAACAATGCCTTGGAAAAAAATCAGTCAGTTTTTAAAAATAAGCATATACATAATCCATACAGAAAATAATAAGCTATAGAATAAGCATGTCCTAAACTTTCGAAACATTGAAGTCTCATATTTTAGAGCAGTCAATGCAATCTAGGGGAAAAAAAATCTATAAAATCTGTGTGTGCAAATATTCAGATGTAACCCCCTTTGTAATCATTAAAATTTTCATATGTAACTTCCATTTATGATTTATTTCTCAGTAACTGTAACAGATTAGTAGCATTTATTTTCTAATTAAATTAAATAACTAGTCACTCCCCAATACTGTCCACTTGTCATGTGATGTGACTTCCCAAAAACTTAATGATTTATGAATTAATAATAAGTGATATTTATAAGTAATACTTTTTTGCATCATGAAAAAAATAAAACACTTTAAATTAAAAGCATTTGTTTAAAAAAAAAAATTTTTTTTTGAAAGGTTTAAGATTGTGAATGTTTTTATTTGTCATTGATCCAACTATTCTACCTTTTGGCCTCACACCTTCCCTGCCCAAACATAGCACAAATGACCTGAGAGGACCCTTGTTCCCCCTTTAGAGCGTCTCCTGTGCTTTCCTTGGAAAAAAACACAGCTCACGCCGTCTTGTGTTCTCCTTTGCACTTTAGTTTCCCATGCTTGTCTTCATCTTCAAGGTTCAACTGCTGAAGCACAAATAGCATTGCGTCCGTCTCCTCCACCACACATGCGTCACAGTCGAGCGGAGGAAGGTCCCCTGTAGTGTTAGGAATGGGACTGCAGATCATTATCCTGTTGGAGTCAACGAGCCTGTCTATATGAGCACCTGTACAGCTTTTTGTCTCACACTCAAGCGTTTCTGCGATGAAAACTGCCAGCTCCTGCCGTTCGGCGACCTTTGGCTCAACTTTAAGCCTGCTTGGCAGAACACCACACCAAAAACACTGATACAATGCTTCGCAGAAAAAGGGAAAAACTGGGGAGAGAGAAAGAGTCTTGTTTCCCACAATTGTTAGTCTGAGTTCTAACCCAAGTGACCTATAAAACAACACACAGTGGAGAACGTAGTGACAGTGCATGAAAAATATGACTTTATTTATTGAAAAAGGAAAACAGAAACACTCTCCAGTTGACTTCTGTCCAGGTTACATCTCTGTCATCCAGAAGAACAGCTTTCGGTCCCCACCGATAACACATAGAGGCAGGGTCCTATGCCAGCTTAGACCAGCCCCCACAGATGCAGAACCAATCATCACAGGCTGCAAAGACATTTGTATCCCATTGTAATGCAAATCTCTTTCAAACTCGAACGACAAAAGTACATCATTTTACAAACCTGTGGATGCCCCAGATGATGCACCAATAACTGACTGTTGATTTTTCCCGGATAGCCTGTGGTAGCGAAAAGATTCTCATTTGCCCTTGACCATCTGTAGAAGAAAGGCCACCAGGATTATAGTCATGGATGCAGTCTAGCAAAGAAATCATCTGATCATTAAACAAAAAAATTACCTGAAATGTCTTGCCTTGTCAACATGAGCTGGTCTCTTCTCGAGTGGATAACTACAGGCAAAGCACATCAGCATCATTTACCGACAATTTAATTCGCTCCACCTTTAACAAAACTTCTCAGCTGAAGGTTTTAAGGTTTTAAGGATTGATGCACATTATGGACAAATTCTTGATTCTCAGAAAGATTAGCTAAATTAAGAGGAACAGGTGAGACAGGTCATGTCGACCACACAATAGTTCTACTTTAAAAGCAACTCACTGCCCAAATAATGTATTTTAGCCACAGAGACAAAGTTGCATTTACCTAGAGCGGGTAATGTCCCAGATCACCCAATCGTTGGCCACCACAGCTCCAACCTTGATAGTGTTTGTGAGACACCAGTCAGCTGACATGAGCGGCACCTGCCCGCTGTCCAGAGACAGGAATTGCGTGTTGTGTAACAAGGTCATAGAACCGTATAGTGCCTTTCTTCTCCGCCACCATCAACTGTATTAAAGAAATATATCACACTGAAAGTTCACATTGAAATCTACATCCCATATAACCATTAGTTCTGTCAGATTTGTTTCTGACCTTGCAGAGGTCCTCAGGGTGCCAACAGACACTTACGCCAGGGGAACGCAGTCTGAATGAAATGGTTTCAGTACCATCAAGGTTCCACACTCTTTAAGAAGAAAAAGTAACAAAATTATCTTCAGGTAAATACAATACAAAAAAAAAGACATTAAGTATGAGGAAAGCTGTAATATATGTTCACCACAGCATCTATCCTGTATAATGGCCAAAAGATAGAACTTGATCAAAACATTGTTTAGGTTAATTTTACATGCTAAACAGGGAAAGTCTCCTAAAGTACTAGGGGTTTAATCAAGATGTGCACTTTTAACTGTGTTGATATTCTTTCCCCATATTAATAATCAGGTTAAAACTCAAATGTAATACAAATTATAAGTGGTGTAATAAAGCACCAGAGGTCATGGCGACACAGCAAATGGTTAAGCAACAGGAAAAGAAATAATGAGGCCATGCATGGGTTATTACATCACCTCCTGTCCCGATGTGTTCTTAACATTTAAAACATGCACACACACAAAGTCTGAAAGTAAAAATCAAATGAGTTGGTTGCTAAAAAAAGCACTGTCAGAAACAGGACACTAATCAGAAGTGGCATAATCCTAAAAAGAACTCAATTAGGCACACGGAAGGAAGTCAAATTATTAAAAATAACTTCTTGTCATTGAAAAACCATTAACCACTAATCTAAAATAAAACAACAGAATGAGAATGACTGAAGACTACAGAGTTTTGAAAACAACTTAAAAAGATACAGATTTCAAGCTATAAATGAGAAGAAACATGAAGCATTCAGGACACTCTGCAATCAAGGTATACATTTTATCAGTATGTGTTCCTTAGGAATCAAAGTGGTGACCTTGGAGTGGCCAGCACCATGCTCTACCAGGTGAACTACAGGAACTCTTGCCTGCAGCTGACCTGGAGTTCCACTCAGAAGCAGGATTGCCAATACCTCCCAGCTTTATCTTCCTAAGAACACAAGATTTTCATTCCAAATTTGGCCTCGAGGAAATTTGTGAAGGCACGCTAGGGCAAGTGCAGATACAGCAAGAGGCCTGCAAGCAGACGCCATAAATCATTTGGACGGAGAAGACTGGAGATCAGATTCTGGATGGTTTCACTGGAGATCAGATCTTGGGTTTACCACATCACAGAGGCCCTAGTGAAGAGAACCACAAGCTCTCTCAAATGAGTTGAAACTGTGGAGGTTTTCTGGGAAAGTGTGGGGGAAGAGAAGGAGAGGGGGGAGAAGAAGCCCTCCATTAATAGGAAAGACGCACAACCGCTTGGTTGATGAGGTCATTGAGAAGGCACTCCAAAGCCTGTCTGAATGTCAACCGTGCAGTTGGGTAGATTAATATCTGCAGCTGGGCGGTACTTGGAGGACATGCACTATGCTCAACAGTTACCAGACGATGGTCTTTGTAAGCACCTAAGCTCTCCTCAACATTTTCCAGGAACTCCCGAACTGTCTCCTCTTGTCTGGGGCATCTCTGCTCTGATCAACTCCTTTGCTGAGTATGAGTGAGGTTTCAGACCACACCACACAAACATGGTTAAAACCCCTTTACTCAGAACCCCACGCCAAGCAAGAGTTCAATTGCACGCGAAACCAAAAATTGCCAGCCTTGACAACCACCAGGGTATGCAAGAGGGCGAAAAGTTAGCTCTCTACAACCTTGACAAAGCCAAATGAGGATTAAGACACTAAGCACACAAACACAGTGAGAAGCATCACAGACAATGTGCTACTGCTATTGAGTAAGTCTCTCCAATAACTTACGCAGCATTGTGGAATAACATGCGGCAGCCATGTACAATATGAGTTGAAAGAGAGGGAAGTGTTTGAAGTCATGGAAGTTCTAAGAGAGAAAACAAGGGGAGGATCTGTCTGGCTTGTCTGTGTTTTCCCACACTGCACAACCGGGAAGCTGACCTGAGCGTGCAATGGGATTTTTCAGATGGGGCAGGGGTGAGAAATGCTGAAATTGAGTTAAGAACTGTTGAAACAAACATTTATGGTGGTGACCAGGTCAGGGGTAATTCTTTGACTGAGATGGTGTGAATAACAGTTCTGACCTGACCTGTTTTAAACCAACAGTGTTAGTGGTTTTGTTTACATTCAAGTGCTCTCAGTAGCCAAAATTACACTTTTTTTTGTGGTCTAGTATAATTTATCAATCATGAAGAGAATAAAAAGTTTATAACCTCACACAGAAACATATGTGAGGCGGGCGAAACCAACCCAAAAACATCTATCGTCACCAGACTCACTTTATAGGACATGATGGCTCTGTTATAAAACTCAGGAAGTGGGTTAATAATAGTACTATGAGAGTACATATTACTACCTCTGAGGTACATATTCTAAAGGTATATACCGTTTAGAGAAAAAGGCGGCACTAAGGCAGGGCTGGGCAACTTCGATCTTGGAGGTCCACTGTCCTGATCAGTATAGTTCAAACTCTAATCAAACAACTCACACTGAAGTTGCCCAGCCTTGCACTAAGCTGTTGAACCGTTAACGGTAAAAAAAAGAAATTGTAAACAACATTTCAAGGCATCACATGTTCCTTTGGAAGGCTATTCTGAAAAGTTAGAAGTAAAAGTTTCCCTTCCTAGGGACCTTGTATTAGTAAAATTCTAAAGCAGTACTGAAAGTATCCTTCTTAAAAAGAATTTAGATTATCTTAGATTGTGTCATCAGTTTAGCGGAATGCTAGGTCCAAACTTTACTGCCGGTGGTGTCTACTACTCCTCCTGGAAGACCATCTTCCTATGGAGTTTTACTCCAGCCTGTTCCAACACACTTATCTATAAAGTGGTCCTCCAGAAGGATCGTAATCAATTTGCAGTCAAATCTACCTTTGGTCATCATAGTGCTATTTGTGTACCAGTTGGAGTTGTTACCTGTGTTTCAAAAAAGTTACTTATGATGTTCTTGTTCTATGATTTTGGGCCAAACCCCTTTTCTGTCTTACAGAACTGTTGATGCAAAAAACACCTGTAATTCACTGGAACTAAAGGTATGCCTCATCCTCCTAGCTTGAACTCTGTCAACTCAGCATTCCCTTGTGTGACCTGCACTCCCTAAAATAATCTGTAGGTGGCACTGAGGCCTGCAACTCTACTATAGCAAAAAAACTCCTCTGATCTTCAAAAGGAAACAGGTCACACTCTTCCCCCGACACACACACACACACACACACACACACACACACAGAATTACGTAACACTAGAGGAGATCTGAAATGGTTTGAAATCAAGGCGATTCTGTAATTGAGGTGGTTGATCAAACCCTCAGTGGCGAGATCTTAAAAGGCAGGCAAGAAAAAATGTAAATGTCCGTGTTGAAGAAGAACCCTGCTGAAAAGAACAGCATGAATTTCAACTGGTGTTAGGAAACCTAGTAGGGACACAACCATACTAGTATCCCATGCTGCAGAACAGCATCCTTAAACATATGCTGGTGACCATAACAGGTGGTCCTTTAAACAGGGGAGGTGTGTCATGACATGGATAAACATTCCAGCTGAGAGCCACATTTGTATCAAAAGCTGTTTGTGTGGCCTGACTGGAAAAGCTTCACTCTCTTTCTCTAATATTAACCTGATCTTTCCCTTGTTCCACCTCGCTGTTCCTCCTGCGTCCCATATTTTCTCAACGTGACAGAATTTAAATCTTTCTGCAGATGGAGCACTCTACTATTTTCTCTGGCTCCACAGGATAATCCCTTCAGTGGCCCCTCTGCTCTCCCACCAAACACACTATCTCTGACACAAAATCCACTGACCAAAGCAACATATATCAACATCTGTATCTAAGTTCTGATGGGCATGTGTAAACTATGGTTTTGGCGGGCACTCTGGGTAACGTTTGGCCGTTTTCCTTATGAGCACGACCACAGCGAGACACCAAATCTCAAATCATCATATCAAATCTCTCATTTGAGCTGGCAGCTCAGGATTAGTAATATATGGTAACTGCAGTGGTTTGCACCTTACTGTGCTGTCGGGTGGGCCATGATTTATTCATAAGAGATGGTTATTACTTAATCAAAATAATAGGCTGCTTCTAACTGAGCCAATCTTAGGGGTGCTAGGGATTACAAAAGGGGTTTCAGCACATACAGGTTCCAGTAGAGAAGAAGCCCATTACTGCCGAAGCTGCAAACTGAAACGGTCTCACCCCAGGGCCCTGACTATGATAAAGATCTGCGATCCTCCTTTAATCACAGTCTGAAGTTCTACCAACATCAATAAAACAGCTGCGAGAAGAGCAGCGCACTCCTATTCTCAATGTTGCACCACCCAGATGAAAAGGGTTTCAAAACATTATCACAGCACAATGGGTCAGTGCTGATATTAGGTCACATGCTGACACTGGCAGTGTATGCACTAAGAAATGCACAGGGCTCGAAGCACATCCACAAACACCCCAGCGCAGATTACGTGAAACATGATGGTTAATATCAAGAAAGGGATGCAACGTCTATAACGCAATGGGACAGGAATGGCAAAAGCAACTGATCATGTTGAGAAAATATGGTTACCCCATCCAAATTTTAAGATGTATATCATAAAACTGTCATGGCAAGGTCTGCACAAAGGATCAAATAGCTGAAAATTGGATGTCTATAAGGAAAACTACCATCTTGGTCCTCGTCCACCTTGAAGCCATTAGGGTTTGCAAGCTGGGAAGAGAAAGGCCGGGCCATTGAGTTGTGGCAGGCCGCAGAGCTGCAACATCCAGGTGTGTCAGTTACACGGTTCTGACGCAAAAGGGAAGACCCGAGCCTCCAGGAGTGCTCTCTTACATTACCTCTGACTGCCAGGAAACCACACTTACCTCAGTGGCTGATTGGTGGGGCCACATTCGTGGAGCTCGTTAACTGTGGCCGTGGAGAGGAAAAGGCTCGGCTGCTGATTGGATTTCCACGTTTAACCAATTACTTAGAAAAACTCCGCGAGCAAGTGGCGGTTGACGCTTACGCAGAGCAACGGAGAGCCGTGTTGTGTTTAGTGTCGGGTTTCAGTGTGGAAATTTGGTCAAGACTTTCTGCATCATTAACAGAGAACAGAACGCACTCACACACATATATTTCACTTTCTCACACTCATACACTCGGACTGCAGTGCAACTAACCTGCAAGTGTGGTCATCGCTGACAGAGGCTATTTGCTTTCCTTCTGCAGGCTCAAACACTAGATGATTGATGTAGCTGGTGTGGCCTTCCATCACCTAGACAATACAAGAAATTACAGGACGTTCATACAGTGAATAAGTCAGCCAAAGACAGAAAGAAACATTACTGTACAATGGTTTTCATTTCTGGGTGAGCTAGCTATTCCTTTAATTTTATATCACCAGCAAATAAACTGAGAGTGTACATGAAAAGAAAGAGCTACCTTTACATCACAATTGTTTTGAAGATCAGATGTCCAAAGCCTGACTTTTCTGTCAGCCGCTGCGGTGCAAAGCCTGAAATGGGGTGGGGGGGTTAAAATAATACACTGCATTTAGTCACCATCATGTACGTGGGTGTGTAACAAACCACAGTCAGAAGATAAAACACTGCAGAGATTACAAATGTTAAAGACAAACAACCAAAGTCAGAAATTCGTCACGCCATTTTCACATTTGTCTGTTCAAAATCCAACCAAACCTAATAAAACAGCTCTGCCACTAATCAGCAGCAGCAATTATTCACACAATTACACTAACTCACCTCTGACAAGAAAAACACTTTTAGTTAGAGAGTCGCACGCACATTTTTATGTTACCATACCACACACAGACAGAATCTTCTTCCATCTTATAACAAACAAAAATCACACCAGTTCTTGCCACGAAAGGTCAGATTACCATCACATCGTTCTATCAACATGTTCATTTGCAAGTTGTCTTTGGCTAGATTGTTGCGCGGATGGCGTAACTTCACAACGGTACCAAACGTTTTCATGCCAGCAGTACCAGCAGGCAACGAGTCAACCTGTCAATAACCTCTGACTCCATGTCAAGCCAGCCCACGAAACCTTAATAAGATCTCTAGTACTCCGTTCCCAAGAGATACACCTACAGTGAAAAAGAAAATAAACTCAAATAAAAGGCAGTGCACGCTACACCTTCCGCCCTGACCACAGCATGGCCAGGAAATAACTCTGCCCTTCCCATGCTGCTAAACCTACAGGAAACTTCCCTACCAGGAGCAGAACCTTCCCTAGTTCACAGCTTAACGAAGAACATGTCAGACTGACAACATCTTATTAGACTCTTGATACAAACCAGATCAAACTACAGCTGTGACGGACACTTTCCACTACTTGACATGAACATACAAATCTCGGTAATGAATCGATCCCTGGAAAATGGGTCTCTCGTGATAAAAACATGTTCTGAGAAAACACATTTGTTTGAACAAAAATGAGTATGTTTGTGCGTGTGTGGTAAAATATCTCAACTCTCAAATATCCCAATTGACTCAGACATCAATTAGGCCGGGTATTTCCATAGTACAATACAGAAAAAGCATATTTATCTAACATTTAAAAGAATATCAGAATTTGTTGCAGTAAAATAAATCAATTATCATTTACGGTGTCTGAGCCTCTAATGAAGAGAAGGAACCCGGTTGTAGATGAAGAACTGTATGGTGTCTGGCATTGAGATCTGTGCTACTTCCATACATCATCATAATTCCCCATCTTATATTACACACACAAAGTCACATTGTATTCCATCAGTTTGATTTGGTTTCTCCCCACATAAAAAAACAACCCATTCTCAAAGCCATACCTGATGACTGGAGGGAGCTTGTCCAGACGCGCTTCAGGGCTCCATGCGATAGCATCCACACGTACTCCATGCAAGAACACTTGCAAAGAAGTGAATTCTACATCCTCGACTTCTGTGTCTTCCTCCTGCACCAATAGAAATCACTAGACTTGTTGACAGGAAATGATCTGTTCTCATGCACCATCCTCATAAAAACACGGTTTTCTCATACATTGATATGGATGGGTATATTCTGAGCAGTACTATATCTGTATGCAGAAAAGAGATTGCCAAGAGTGTGCAAAGCAGTAATCAAAGCAAAAGGTGGCTTTTTTGAAGAACCTAGAATGAGACATTTTCAGTTGTTTCACACTTTTTCGTTATGTATATAGTTCCATATAAAATTCCACATGTGTTAATTCATAGTTTTGATGGCTTCAGTGTGAATCTACAATTTATATAGTCATGAACATAAAGAAAACTCTTTGAATGAGAAGGTGTGTCCAAACTTTTGGTCTGTACTGTATATAGTATGAATGCAATCTAGGTGTTCCACATTCACCATCATGTCATTGTCTATGTACTATAGCATCAGTTGCATGACCACAAATCCTCTCCTGTGGCCTCATGGAATAGTAAAATGTGCATTGGATGTGCACTTTAAAATTTCATCAGTAGTCAGTCATCCAGGTACTTTTTGCCTGCTGTTTTATGAAGTTTTTTCCCTTGCTATATGGTAAGGAAATATTCAATGGTGCAGCCATTGTGTACATTTTCTGAATGTCTGAATTTCCCAGACAATCTATTATATTTGCCAAAGCTTGTAGTATATGATACTATAGAATATCTCCCATATTTTGTAGTATGCCATTTATCTTGTTGTACTGTATACGATAGTTCCCATTATCCCACAAAATGACTTGATCTTTCATTCAATAAATTGTTAAACTAGTGCGACAAATGAACAAAATGCAATAATGCCCATAATGAAATAATGACATTTACATTTTAAATGCAACTTGTAGTTGGTTGTGAAATATTTTGCCAGCTAATTTTGAATGGTGGTCAGCTAACAATACTTCTAGGAACCTGAAAGCGTTCTGGTATTTCTAACAGGACCATGGTAACCAGCCAAACCTTGACTCCTTGGTCGTACAAACTATTTTAAAAACTAATTTAAAGTTGTATACTGCCCAGTCCTTTCTGAACACAGTTCTGGAGTTTCATGGAAGAAAGGATGTTTTGTTGGAAAAAATTGTGATTACTTGAGGCTGTCAAAGAGAACTCATTAGACCCGGCATCCCAATTCATATACCCTTCAAAATATCCTAAATAGTAATTGAGATTGGTTATCTTGAATATGGACCCTTTTCACAAGTCAGTGATGACACATTTCAACAGTCATCAGCAACACAAATCCTCAAAAGTACTTTTATATTTTGACAAAATTAAAAAAAAGTATGTTAATTTATAACACTCTGTATTATATCACCTTTGCATCAAAAATTTACAAAAAAACCTAGTTAACGCTGTTAATAAAGGTGTTTTTAATACAGTGTCTATGGGAGGGATGGTAAATTAGACATAGTTTCCTATTCTGACTGCCGTTATCAGTCTCTCTCTATTTTTGTCCTTTGAAACCCAACTATGCTGACTTCCGCTGCTAAGAAACCTGGTAATGTGAAAAAGATCTATAGGGGGTATGCATTGACATCACTTTCCCACCGAAACACATCCCCCTCCGCTGGACTGAGTGGCAAAAGAGCCAGCTGTGTGAATGGATTTAATAGGGAAGCTGCGAAAACACAAGTAAAACAAACAATGATCAGTTTAAACTAAAAGTTGCTGGACTCGATATAATGTTTCTTATGACTTACCAAATATCCAGTGGTCCATGGATATTGACATATAGCCAGGAATCGTGTTTCCTGACATTTATATGTGCCTTGCAAAGCCAGGGAAAAACATAGAGCAAATTTTGCTGGTGCACACTATGTAAATACAGAATAGGTTGGTCTAAATCCGGATTTTACTTTGATTAGTTCTTGTCAGTGTTTATTTAAAAACCAATCCAGTTATGCAAAACATAAGATGATAAATACTTAATCGATGAGTTGTCAAAATGATATAGAACAATAACATATATAGGGTAAGATTTTAAATTTAACATATTAACACAAAACGACAACTGCAAATCTGTTTGGCTGCCAGGAGTCCATTTGTTTCTGTTTGTACAGTCAATCGCAAAGCTTTTTCTCGTTTAAGGTGTGTTGTGTGTTTTCGGTCACAGCATTCACACTGAAAACCAATGCTTCCACTCAGTGTACAGAACTGCAGTCACTCCAGCTGAAGGTGACATCACATGCACACCCTATATTGCAGGGATCCTCAAATCTGGTCCACGAGATCTACTTTCCTGCAGAGTTTAGCTCTTACCCCAATCAAACACACCTGAGCATGCTAATCAATGTCTTCAAGACCAATAGAAAATCACAGGTCGGTGAGTTTGATCAGGGTTGGAGCTAAACTCTGCAGCGCATTGGACCTCCAGGGTAAGATTTGAGGAACCCTGCTCTATTGTTTAGGGAAAATAGTACGCAAAAAAGGACACTGGGAATTCACTTCCTGAAGTGTTTTCACCTCTAATCAAATACACCTGAACCAGTTCATCAGTGTGTGTTGGAGCAGGACTGTAACCCTGCAGTGAGGTACACCTCCAGAAGGTTAGCACTCTTACCACAGACTGATCAGTCTGTTGAATTACTGTACTCACCTTAAAACGACAAGTGCCCACGACCACATACTGGTTTCCTCCATACGCCAGAAGTGACGCAGGTGAGCCAGAATCAAATGGACTGAATTCCACTACATGAACATAGTCCTCACAGGACACTGTGTAGCTTGCAGTGCGAACTGTTTCATCTGGCATCTTCCATCAAATGAATCCTTGTTGTTTGGGTGAAAGGGTGTTACATTCCACTCTAAATTATGAATAACATGGAGAGACACAAATTAGCACATTTTATTGTTGTAAAAATGCCATAATAGTTGACAAAGTATTATCTGATATAATATAAAGTAACGTAATGGGATGTGTGCTGTCCAGATATTGCTTTAGTTACATAAAGTTTTCTACATTTAACCAAAATAACTTTTACAAAATTAAATAAACCCTATAAATTAATCTCTACTGTACCTCGCATATATTAGGTTAATAATAAAGTATTCAACTCTTTATATTTCTTCACGGTGTCCATACATTAATTTCACTGTCGAAGTTATGAATTAACTAACGTTACACTTACGATCAGAGACAGCAGGCTGGTGTGCAAAGAGTCATGCATGCTTAAAATAGGTATCAAAGCTTTATTACACAAACCTGGAATAATTTTATATACTCGGTTGGTCGACAGGCTGAGAAAGTGAGTTCTGGTGCAGATTAAAAACCCATGCGGTGCTCGTTCTCAGCGCGCTTTCTGATCACGTGATCGCGCTTGTTTACTTCCAGGTTAGTGACGTAATCATTACGCTAGCAGCACGAAGAGAAAAGAAGACTGAATCTGATAATGGTTGTATTTTTTTTGTGTATGTACTGTTCTTGATTTTTGAGCATTAATAAAATAAAAAATATTGAATCTCTAAGCACATGAAACAAAGCCAAAGAAAAATACGCATTGATGCACTTCTATAAATTATTGACATTTTTCAATTTTACCCCGGAGCAATATATCTGACATTTGATTACTTTTACGACTCTTGTGCTTTGAAACAAAACGAAACCATCACCGTTCTGTTACTTGGATGTTTGTGCTCGTATTAACTTCCCGTTTGGAAGGGGCGTGTTTAACGCATCGCGGTCTGTGATTGGTCCAGGCGTCCTGGCATGTGAATTTAAATTTACAGGCATCGGACCAGTTTATAATAACTTGCATCTACTGGCGTCTGTTTCCTATGTGATTCACATTAGAGACATAGTACGCGTCTAAATATCAGTGTTGGTAAGTTGATTTAAGACGTTTAGAGGTCCTGTTCCTAATAAAGTGTAAATGGGCTCCTCTTGTTCCTGACTATTATTGTGATTTGCTTGATGTCTTCGGACTCTCTCTGTTCTAGCTCAGTTCTAGATTTGGAAAGGTCTATGTGATGCTGGCTGGGTTGTATGTATGTTCTGCTGTCTGCTCATAATCATTGCAGTGCTGACCTGCTCGATTTTCTGGCCCTGCAGTTAATTTTGTTAACGTTGAATAATGGTGTTTATGGAGGAAAGCCTGAGAACAATGACCAGGGTCTTCAGGAGAGAGTGTCACAGGGTGTTAGACTCTGAGAGGACCACCATCCAAGGGGCTGATGGGATGCTGATGGTCCTACAACTTGCTATGGCTGGGGTCAACAAGCAGGTAACGTTGCATTGTCATGAACTTGATTTGAAGACTTGTTCCACATATATATATATATAGCTGTTTTTGACATTGATAATAGTAAGAATAATGATTAATGTAACACTAAAGACTGGAGTAATGGCTCCTGGAAATACAGTTTATCCATCACAGGAATAAATACAATTTTCAAAAAAAAAAAATTTAGTTATTTTTACTTGTGATGCTATATTTTTGAAATGAAAAGGTGTATATGGTATATACTGGTAGATCAAAAATAATGAAATGTATATATTATTCATTTTTATTCTAAATGTTTTAATCTCAAATTAAAGGGGTCCTATTATGCTTTAACTTTTTCTACTTTAATTAGTCTGTGATGTTGCTGTTTGAGCATAAATAAGATCTGCAAAGCTCAGAGACACTCTGAAATCGGTTTACTAAAACTACAACAAATGACTCGATTGGACAACAACGCATATTTTCCAGGATTTGTGACATCACAAATGCTGATGTATGGGACGAGACCAGGTTGAGCTGCACTAAAGAAGGCAACGAGTGTTATATCGCTATGTCGGAAACACGCTAGCTTTCCCAAGACAGACAAACTTAGTTGTTACAATCATCTGGGTTTAAATTTCGCTCAAATTGATTTGATTTTGACGCAATATTTACACTGAAGCTCACAGTTAGCTTTGGTTAGGGGCGTGACATTTTCCCGACCAGGCACAGAGTGGAGCCAATCACAACACACACTGGCCCAGCTAACCAATCACAGCACATTTCGTATTTCAGAAGGCGGGACTTCATTTGATACAGGAACTATTCGTGCTGTTCATGCCAGACTCCAGAGAGAGGTGTTGTAATAATGCAAAATGTGCAATGTTGTTTTTTTTTGAACAACCTATAGTATGAGAGCCTGTTCTAGTACAACGTCAAAACAAAATTAAGACTTTGTAAAAGAGCATAATAGGACCCCTGCATGTCAAATATGTGACACAGATCATGTTTATACAGATAGTCAAATGATCTATTGAAGATTTTCTTCCCACATTTTTACTGGATTTCTTCTGCTGATAATTTTATTTTAAAAGTGTGTGAAAAACACTCTTTCATGGGTGGACTTGAAACATGGGTTGGATTTCCACTTTGAATGTAAATGTTTGCTTACAGTCTCTATATGCTGCAGTAGGGAAAAGAATGAGTCACACAAGTTTGAATCATACATTTTGTTCCGTATCTGTACATTTTCTGTGGAGTGGTTCTGCGTAATATGCTTGTCCCTGTGTTTGCTCTGCTCCTGACAGGAACATGGGGACTTTAGTGTTGTTTTGAGTGAAGTCTTGGCTGCCTGGAAATACTTCCTTCTGGAGAAGCTCCAGCTATCCCACAACGATATCCCTCTTCCACAAAACTATGACCTCATCCGAAAAGAGTATGACTGCTTTTTGAAACGCACCAATACTGTGGACTTGATTGACGTCTTCATTATGTTCAAGGAGCTTCGGATAAATGAGGACCGTGAGGAGCCCCTAACCGCAGTGAGTGCTGCCAGTGGGCCTCTGATCTGGATGTTCTTTCAGTCATCTTTCTCAAAGATCTTTAATCTGTGGCATGTTCTTGGTCTTATCTCAATATCTAGATGCAAATGTTTCAGTTTCTCATTGCTGAGAAGGAGAAAATGGATCCTCTTCCTTTGTGTCCCGCAACTCCATCTAACAAGGCAATCTGTAGTCCACAGGTAAATGGTGATTCATTAGCATGAGACTAGAATTGGAGGTGTGTGTGTTTGTGTGTGTATAGCTCTTATTCACAAACCATTACAATGAAAGAAAATGGGTTGAACACAAATATTTCAACAAAGCACTAAAAACTTTCCAAGGATCCAGTAAACCAATTCAAACAGTAATTTCAAAACGGCCCTAATGAAGAGAAAGCACGGCTGATTTCATCAGCAATCAGATCAGATGTCAATAAAACATTTGCATTGCAGCTTGACTTATGCTAATTTGTATTGAAATCTTTTAATTATTGATTGATTGATTGTGGCATTGTACATACATTGTGAATTATTAAAAAGTACCGGCACTTCTTTTCTTCCACTTCAAGCAGTGCTTCTTGAGCATCAGCGAATGTTTTTACCCTTTTGTAATAGTTGTGTATGAGTCTCTCAGTTGTCCTCCGTACACAAATATGGATCTCAAAATCATACAGTCACTTTTGGAAAGGGTTCAAATATCCAGAAGATTCTGGAAGACCAAAAAATGTGCAGGAGGGAGATTTTTCTGAAGAACATGATGCAGTTGAACTGCTCCGGACCAACAAGGGACTCATGAACAACTATCACAAAATATAAAAACAGTCGTGGATCATCCAGGAAAAGACACATGGTATTAAGATTCAAGGGCCATGGGGTCATTTTTATAAATTCAGTTATTAATATTAATAAAAATGATAACCTGCAGTTTTCATGATCCCTCTTATTGTTTCAATTATTAACATTTTGCAGATTCTGCAAGGGGTATGTAAATTTATGAGCACAACGGTGTATGCAATATATATATTAGTAAAATGTTTTATATATAAAATCTATCATTAATATAACTAATGCATGTTATTATAATTAATTATTATATAATTAAATGTCGGTATCATGTATGATATTTTAAAGCTTATTGCACCTGGTAACAGTAACTAAGGAGGATGAAGTTTAGCAAAGGATCTGATTCTGTTACTTATGTCGAGATCTTACTCTGTTATTGTTTTGCTGGCTGTGTTTTTTTTCCTTTTCTTTCCTGTTAAATTTCACCCCTTTGCATGTGCCTCTTCTTCAGAACAAGGTTAATACGATATCATATCATATTCACAATCATCAAATGAGAACAGGATGTTTTAAAAGCACTTTGTATAGTGTGTTGAAACTGCTGCTGCTCTTGCCCAGTTCTGTTCACAGCTGCTCTGCTGGGCTTTGATTTATGTGTGAGTAGATGCTGGGTTTTGCCACTGTAATACTGGGGGTGATGAAGTTTATGAGCCTGGCCTGTTTAAGCTTAAGGGGCTGTGGAAAAAGACATGAGTCCAATTCTGCTAACTGACTCATCAGTATTGCAGAACGGAAGAGTATGAGCTGTTCCTGTTAAAAACAAACCATTTTACCCTTTCAGTTAACATTGGTTTTAAATACATTTCCAGTTATTCCACTAAGTTGTGCAACCTTTCCTGCAGATACAGAGAGTTGTCAGGAGAGTTTTCTGTTTTTATTTGGGCCTTCTGGTGAACTGCAAGAATGACCTGGCCCTCGCATACACCCTGGACAACCCAAATCGCTCTCTGGGTCACAGAGCCTTTACTGACCTTAGACATGCTGCCTGCGACAGCGCCTCATCTCTCTTCCTGGTGAAGCTGCAATCACATATACTTTAAGATATTTGCACACATTTTTGTTCAACTACACATTTTTTTTTTACCATACTGTGAATGCTAATTAATTGATGTGTTATCTATATTCAGACAGTAACATCATTTGTCAGGGCCATACAGTTGGGAGGAAAGGGGTACGCCCCACCTGAGTCTCACCCCTTAAGGAAGCACGTAAAGGGTTTATCGGAGTTTCTTAACTTTGTCGACCAGTGTCAAGAAGTTCTGGGAGAAATCCCTAATCCCAGGTATGTATCGTTTGTTTTGTGTTTTTTATATACAAATCGGAAATGCATATCAATATAGTACTCCATTCTGAACACAACAAATTTCTAAAGTCTGCATAGCAGCTGTAGATGTTTGCCTTCGCTGGAAATACATAATTCTTCTAATACAGGCCAAAAAAATTGCCATACAAATTAATTTAAGACTTTATTTATTAAATGAATTGTATTCCATTTAGAAAGTCATGTTTTTTTTTTGCAAATAAAGCTTGCATACCTTTTTAAGCATTTAGGCACTCTCATAATATTAATTAATATGATTAAAGTGATAGTTCACCCAAAAATAAAGGTTCTATCATAAATTACTGATCTTGAAGATCTTCATTCATCTTCGGAACACAAATGAAGATGTTTTTGATGAAATCCGAAGGGTTTCTGACCCTGCATAGACTGCAACACACTTACCACTTTCAAGGACTAGAAAAGTTGCAAGGACATTTGTTAAATAGTTTGTGACAACAGTGGTTCAACCATAATTTTATGAAGTTACGAGAATACTTTTTGTGTGCAAAAAACCCCCCAAATAATTACTTTATTCGACAATTTCTTCTCTTCCCTGTAAGTTGCTGCCTATTCAAAAGAGTACCATGATGCATAAAGTCACTGTGTTTGCAGTAAGATTAAATTTGTTTAAGCCAAATCGGCCAAAAACAGTCACTGATTATTCCTTGCTTCTAATCAGAAACACTAGAAAGGAAGGTCATTTAAAGGGCAATGTTTTATGAGATGCATTATTCCATGTCATGCATCATGTTTGTTGTATATTGCTCTTTTTGGCTGATGTTTCAGGTCAAAAACATTGGTGCACCGTATGTTGCACATACTGTATGCTAACCTAAGCAGTAGTATGTGTATAATGATATTGTGAACATGGTGCTTTGAATTAAAAGCCAGGACCATCATGACCTTGCCTTGAGTTCATTTCTGTCACCCTATCATCAGTGCACAACCCCAGATGAGTGTAGAGGAGCCTTTGATTTATACAACAGATTTTGTACCACCATGCTTTGCCCAAAGAAAATGTACTTCCTATCTGCATTTGTGGATCTGTTGGTTTGGTCTTATCTTTAAAAAAAAAAAAAAAACGGATTCTCTTGTTTTTACCCGCCGCCATGTATCGATGCATAAATTAAAGCAACCTTTAATGATGTCTGCACCAGTATTAATTAAATCGCCTGAATTGTTCAAGCATGTTTATCTAAAGAACATCAAAGTGTGTTGTAACGATCTGCAAATGGTGGCCTTGTCCCTCCTTAGTTTGATAACTCTGATTAAACGTCATAACAGCGAGATTTTGCTATGATAACTCGCACTTCAAAACGTCCAAGCAAATCTCCACTAGACGTTTGGCAGCACAACACATGGAGCTGAACTGAATAGATGACGGAGTTATTCAGAAAGGACGCAAGGTCATTTCCTGCAGTGCATCATGTGCATCAACTTCGTTTTTGATTGAAGTGCCTTTGACCTGCTGCATGTGATCCTGTTCACCACTACGTCTCTTTTCTCTGAAGAGCGAGTGTGAGCGTTGAGCCAAAAGGGGTCTTTCATCGGCCTGCTACCCTGCCTGTGCAGTTCCCCACCCCCCAGCACCTTATGGAGTACTGTATTACCACACACAAACACTCCTTTTGGGGGAAATCGGGGTCTCTAGTAGAGCTAACATCTGTTTTCCCAGATGATTCTGTTACTGTAATTCCCTTTCACAAAAGCAAGGTCAGGGATTCAGGGCGGCCTCTTTCCCGCTGCAGCCCAAATGTTTACATTTATTAATCTCTTCATATATTCACACATAAAGTGAGGTGGAGTACACCAATAGCACTGGTCTGGCACAGAAACTTCTTGGAATCTCCTAGGCCGCATTTTTACATGAGTTATAGAGTGGTCACACTAGATTTTAATCAAGCAAAATGGTTTCAATGCAGCGAACCTCTTTGTATAACAACTAATTAATAATCAGGAGTCCAACAGTCATGGGAAACCTGGAAACACGGTATTTTTAAAATCAAGTTTTCTAGGCCTTGGGAAATGGTTTTTAATAGTCAATGATGGCAATAATAATAATCTCATCGTAGTAGAAGGCAATTTATAGACACTGATCTAAAAACATGCGTTGTGATTTGGAAACCATAGTTATTTGAGTGTGAATCATTGTCTTTAAAGCCAAATTGGTTGACAAATCTGTTTGAATGATGCATTAGTGGAAAGGTTGTGAAAAAATCATGGAAATTTGTCAAGATATATGGGATCATTGAATAATGTGTTCAGAATGTTAAATATACAGCAGTTTCCCACAACACTGCAAACTATGAAGCTTCTTGTGCTGATTTGAACCAAACCACCTAAATTAGAGTTTTTGTCTCTGTGCGTGTTCTCTTTTCCTAGCCAAGAGCCTTATCTGTTAGCATTTTTTTTTTTTTTACCTGGATTTGCAGGTCAAAATTCACAAAACGGGAGCTTAAGATAAAACCTTATCTCAGTCCAAACCAGTAAGACCTTCGTTCAGCTTCAGTATACAAATTAAGATATTGTTGATGAAATCCGAGAGCTTTCTAACCCTGCATAGACAGCAGTGCACTCTTGAATTTCTTCAACAATATCTTAATTTGTGTTTTGAAGATGAACAAAGGTCTTACAGGTTTAGAACAATGTCAGTAATTCATGGCACAATTTTCATCTTTGGGTGAGCTACACTTTTAAAGTTTGTAACTGCACCTTTAGGGCTGCTAGAGTATGAAAATGTTTGTCTTTAAATTGTCTGTATTGCACTGCATTCTTAATTAAAGCTGCGAACAGTGATGAAAGGGCCCTCGCACCCGGGTTCACCGCCAGCGGGCAGCTTTACTAAAATAGCTTACGGTGAGCAATATGGATCTAAAGTGGTAAATATAGGAGGAGTGTCAAAGTCATTTGTGTCAATCTTGCTGCAGCCTTCTGGTGGCGCTATGACTATAACTGGAATTTGGCATGTAGATTTCTTCAGTCCAGCACTTTTATGAAACATAAGAAATTAGATGCAGACTGAACATGGTATGTTTAAGTATAAAGCATGACGTGTCCTATTGCCAATAGGTGGTGGTATGATTATAACAGAGTCATGGCCTGAAGACATCTAAAGGCTAATATTCATTCCAAATATGTGAAGTTTGATGCAGATTGGACATTGCATGTTAAAATTAGTGTGAAACGAGCCATTTCCTGTAGCCAGCAGGTGGCGCTTTGATTATAATGGAGTATTGGCTTTCAGATGTGTTCAGGCCAGGACTCTTCTCAAATTTTTCTGCCAACAGAGAAGCTGGAACCAAGCTGGTGTCTAGTATTAGAGCTGCTCTGGTCAAAGGCCGCAGTAATGGAGACCCAGTGTACCTTGCAGCAGAGGATACGGCCAAAAGTCTCAAGGAAAGAATCTGTCAAATACACACCATGCAGACACATTCAGTGGTTGGCACGGGAATCAGTCCAGCAAGGGTAAAAATAGTAGATAGAGTACATCTTCTCCAAATATTTTTTCCAACCTCATTAGTAAGACACAAGATGTTTCCTTTTTAGCCCAAAGTGTATGCTATTAACCACTCCACTGCCTATGGAGGACGAGAGACCGTTAAGGTTCTGATGACTCTTTTGGATGAAGAAGCACTAGCACCGCCCTGCAGGAACAAGGCGGAATTGCTCTCTGAAGATCATGCTGTTCTTAATGGCATCTCTGGGGCCTGTCTTCTTACCCTTTACAAGTGAGTTACACCGCTGTGCTGTAAAACTGTTTTTATACAAAACCGTTAAATATGGTCATAGGACAAATTTAAGTAAATTTATAATAATGCGTAATTAGATGCTTACACTTTAGAATGCAATAATGCAGTCTGTAATTAAATGTTTGTATAGAATTTTCCTGTCTTTCCTTTACAAGTGAGGTACTCCACACTGCTGTATTTTATTGTTTTTGTTTTTAATATATATAAAATTGCACACTATAGGACAAAAATGTGTCCAAAAAAAGGATATTTAAAATGCTAAAAATATTTTTCTATGTTGAATTAAATATTTGAATAACAATATGAAAATTGATGCAAAAAAAAAAATCCTGTCTATTTTCTAGGATTACTTGCCTTTTAATAGACGTGTCAATTAATTTGTGTGTGTGTGTGTGTGTGTGTGTGTGTGTGTGTGTTTAATTATCATTTTGTTTTGATCTTCAACGTGTTGTTTCCATCTTTGAATATTCAGCTTGTTCGCGTTCCACTTTGTGCCTATAGATCTCCAGATGCTCCCACGGGATCTTCTCCAAAGCCTTTACGGAACCGCATCTTGAGCCAACAAGAACACATCAAGTCCAAGGTAAAGAATCATGGTGGCTGTAAGCAGAGACCCCAGTCTCAAATAGCGGTCGAACCGAAATTGAATGTGACACTTGATTTTCAAAACAGACGACAAGTAATGCACGTTCACAAATTATATCATCTGCTTCCTCTATTTTGTAATGTGCACATTTATACAGCTGTTTTTTTTATGCATGGTGCTTGTGCAGCAGGTTTCCTGTTACATAAAAACAATCACTGAGTGTGAAATTTAGTGTCGTACAATACACTCCAGACTTTAACCAGTATCCCTGGCAGTGATGCACGCTTGCACAATTAAAGCCTATCTTTTCCAGAAAACTTTAAAATACCCCACTGGGCTGTGAGAAGAAGATTTAGTATTATCTCTTGGCTTTATAAGATTTTTTTTTTTTTATATACTGTTTGGTTATAAAATTCTTGTAAGATATAAATCTCTTAATATGAAATGACGGCCTGAATAGCAACTAAATTATGTCTGTCAAGAAGCTTGTTTCTGAAACCAATCTTAACTAGTCTCTGGATTGCTAACACATTTTAAATGTGATGATAAATGGCAGGGTTTATTTTAGTACTGGCATCTTCACCAATTAGAAATGGTGAGTGCTCTGTGAACATGTATGCTAGGCACATTTTGTTAAAAGGCTTCTTTATTTGATTGCACTAGCAGATGTCTCTTTAGACCTCCACTTTCTGGCCGCCTTCCTGTGTTAGTGAGCGGTAATGGTCTCCGGGCAGCTCACCGCTTCCTGAACTGGACGGGCGGAAGCTTTCTGCATCAATATCACTTTGAACCTGCCATATCAGTGGCGTTACTCAGCTAGCAAGGGGAACTTGAAAGGTTATTGTTTCCTGTTGTCTGCTGAATGTCTTTATCCAGCCGTACTCCAATAGTTTCATCACAAACTCACTTCAATTGGCACAAGGGGAGAGATCAAGACGTTCCTCCAGCAGCAAGACTGCAGAGACGGGTTATTCTGAGTACAGTTATGTTGTAAGGTTTAATGAACTCATAATGAACCCCAGTCGATACACTGGGGGACAGTATTTTCATATAAAAAGATGGCAGTATATTTTTTACATAATGTTAGTATATTTCCTGCTAAGAATGTCCATTAAAACGCACTTAAAACAGCCATCTGGTTTTAAGATCTTTTTTTATTCACCCATTCTCAAATGGATGTACCGGTGTAAATGGGATAAGATTTTAATAAGTATAAATAATAGAATATTATTAAATTTAATCTAAAAATTGCGGTGTTTTTGTTATAAGAGGACTAGAAGTAACATTATTTTAATATTAATTTAAAACTGATGGTTAATAAAAACAATTATAATAATAATCCATCCATCCGTTCTCCAAACCATTCAGGTCTGTGTTGGTTGACAGGAATCTTAAAGCCCTCACAGTGTCTTGAGACCGAAAAGGCAGGGAAACACCCTTGATATGTATCGATATTGGCTATTTTTATCATTATTATCCAACATTCAATAAAACGCTGACATTGACAGTAATATATAATCAGAGAACCTCCCCTGGTTTGACTCATTCGATACACATCACTATCAAGTGAATACCATGTTACTTTGTCTCAGCTCACCACTAATTTTTTCCGATGTTAATAGCAAATGTAAATGGGGTCATAATATCACTGCTGCTGGTGCAGTGTCAGCTGGCTCAATGGGTTTGTCCCAAAACAGGTGTTATTCAGGCATGTGTAGTTTCACTTTGTGCTTCACAAACTCAGACACACCCCTCATCTTATTGAGGGCTTAATGATGACGTTCATATCAGAAGAGGTCTCTGGTTGAACCGGTCTGTTGCTATTTTAGTTTTTTAAAGAAGGCTCTGTATTGGCGTGCAATCTGTGCTCCCCAACGTGCCATATAAGCCTCCAATAAGGAAGCACCCTGTCTAGTGATATTGTTGGTTTTAGGTGTTCTTTGTAGAAAGTGCTTTGAAAAATCTGCACTCAAACTTTGATTCCCCCCCCTCCCCCAACATATACCCACCGCCCCATTCTCTCTATGCTTTTTGCAGTCCCACCCAACTATGCCTGCAGTATTTTTTTTTTTTTTTTTTTTACTTTCCTGAATTCCACTCTCCTACTGTGGCCGGCTAGTGTGAAGGGAGAGAGCCTTGAATCCTGATAATCCTTAGCAGGGACGGATCAAAGGCCCTGAAAGAGGTGGATCAGCGCTTCTGTGAGACTCTTGAGACCTTAGAGGTTCACTACGCCTGTGCGAGCTACCATTCCCTTCTTTCATGCTCCTCACGCTAGCCTCTGGACTGCAGTATTTATCCTTTTTTTTTTTTTTTTAATTTTCATAAGATTTTGGATGTGGTCATGTCCGCCCAGTTATATCAGCAGGGCTCAAAAATAAGACTGCCTGATGATCTGAGGACCGTATCAGAGTGTTTCTGGACAAAGTCATTTGTCCTGTTGTACCAGTGCTGCAGTGTCTCTGTGTCATACATCATTCATTGATAATATTCACGTTTTAACAAACTTAAAGGAACAGTTCACCCAAAAATGAAAATTGTCCCATGAATTACTCACCATCATGTCGTTCCAAACCCATAAGACCCTGATTTATCTTTAAAACACAAATTTACATGTTTTTGATGAAATCCGAGAGCTCACTGACCCTGAATATACAGCAATTCAACTGGCTCATTGAAGGCCCAGAAATTGAACCGTTGAATTGAATCCTGATTGAACAGTGGAACAACTAATGTCCCATGGACTATTTTAACTATGTCCTTTCTGGGTCCTAAACATATTAGTTGCATTGCTGTCTATGCAGGATCAGAAAGCTCTCGGATTTCAACAAAAAAAAATCTCCATTTCTGTTCCGAAGATGAACCAAGGTCTTAAGGGTTAGGAACGACATGAGGGTGAGTAATTAATGACAGAATTATTTTTTTTTTTTTTGGTGAACCATCCTTTAAACCTATGGCATGTTATCAATCAGGTAATATGGATAAGGTTTTGTTAAGGTTTAGTTTTGGTTTATTATTCATTTATTTTGGATTAAAAATCTTATCCCTTTTTTTATTTTTTTTTATTTTTTTTAGCAAAAGTGGTATAATTGTATAGCTGTAATGAGTAAAACAAAATTCAGCTATTGTTGCAATTTGAAAATAAAGTACATTTTTAAAAATAACTGCTGTTTTAATATACATTTTCTTTAAAGGTGGTGCGACCAACCCTCCGTTCTCAGTTTGCATGCACATACAAGGATGATGAGCTCCCCCTCAACCGGGTGTTGGAGTTTCCCAGCACCAGCCAACGTCCCACCTGTGTGCACCCTGCACCCAAAAAACCTGTCACTTTACCAGTGACTGTGGAGGAAGAGCATGACCCCACTGGGATGGACATCGGTCTCAAAGGTAGAGCCTCTGCCACATTTAAAGATGCTATGCAAAAGTGGTTTTGTCATTCTTAGACTTGTGTAGTAGTTTTGAGACCATGTAGATGCTGTTGTGTCCTTTTTAAAATGTGTAGGCTTTCTCTTCTGGGATACCAGAGAAAAATGTATGATGATGCCACAGGTTAATGTCCTATCACGTGTTCTCTAGAAATGAGCATATGCCCCCCACTGCGACCGATCGATAAGGAATCTGCATTTATTAAGTAATTTCATTGGGTCTTAAGTGTTTTTTGGCTGCTTCTTTTTTTTAAAGAGGGGGCTCAGTTCTTGGTGTACTGAATAACCTTCATGCTTGGTCTGTTCGCTGCGCACACATGCAGAAGAGCTCCCTTTTTCTGACGCCACATGGTCGGAAAGATGCCCAGGTCCACCTCCACAGCCCAGACCTCGATCCTTGGCCAGTCCCTGCTTGGGGACTAGTACTTAAGATCAACCTTTAAATGATTCCCCATCCCATAAAACCTGGCTGCCCCCACATCTGTTGTAAAAACTCTTAAGAGCACACGTTCCCCCCACCTCGCTCGCTTTTTGTGGGAATGCGGGCTTCGCTCCACCAGGTTACATGACAAATGTTCAGTTTCAGAGCTGTAAAATAAACACACCGACTGTTAAAGTGCAGACTAACGTCAGCAATGTAATCATGACCTTTTCTACCCTTCCGTCCTCAGCCCTCCCCTCCTTTTTTATTCCTGTTCATTGTTTCACCTTGTTCTCAAAGTCCAATGTTTTTTCTTTTGTCCCCTTTTTCTTGTTTTTCTGTGGATATGGACCCAGAGACCACTAACTTAAGGCATGAATGTCCCGGTCAATCCGCTCTGGGGGAACATAGTGGAAATGCCTGGATCCGAGCAGGTGGGAAAGGGACCCAGCCAGAACAGCTCAGAAGAGCAACCGGGACCTCAAAGAGAAAGCTTGCCAACAGAGAGTGTGCTGAGCAAGGAAGAGAGGAGAACCAGCCCCCTCAGAAAAGACCCCCTTCCAAGGCTCCCGCTGGAGGCCCGGGAAAAAGGAATAATAAAGCTCCAAGCAAGAAGCTCATTGTTGGTCAGGGCAAACTCACAGGCTTTTTCAGACTGTAATTTACTCACCAACGATGCTCTGTTTTGGCAATGAAGTCAGGTTTTATTCATTAGTAGATTAAATGCATTTAAAAGAGCAGTTCACCTGAAAATGGTAATTTAATCCCCCCTCATGTTGTTCTAAACCTTTTTTGGTTTTGGGTGAAATAGCCATATAAGTGCTTTTAATACAAGTTGTGTCACTCTTCTCCAGATTATTACTGATGGGGTGTGTGTGTGTGTATATTTGTGTGTGTGCATGTTTGATATGTAAAGAGGAAGATTGAGTTGGCAGAGGAAGAACTCTGTCATTTCATTTTTGGATTGTGTGACAGTCGTGATGAATGCTTTCTGTTCCCCTTGAACATGACTCGTACTTTGCAGATTTTAATAAATTTTTATTTCAGTTCTTTTTAAATCAAGTGTTTGTCATCTTTATATTTGGAGTATCTTGCAGGATCAGGCGAGAGCTGGGAAAATCATGCAGGTGCTTTGTCAGCTGCTCTGTTTTTTTCAAGCTTGCCAGCAGGGCCTGTAAACTCTCCCTATCATGCACCTCAGCACTGTGAAGAGAACAGGAAGAGCAAAACAAATTTAGCATTAAATGTAACTGGGCTAACTGTTGTTTACTCACTGGTGTATTCCCTGCTGAAACAAAGATTAAAACAACCTAAGCTGGTTTGCTGGTCTGATTTTTCCAGTTGTAGAGGGGTTTTGAACTCTTTTCAACTGGGAGACCAGCTTGAAACAGGTAAGACCAGAATCTTGGACCATAGGCAGGGCAATGACCTGGCCAGTCGATCCCTGGGTAAATTGATTAAAACTGTACATATGTGCAATGACTTAAAATGTAAAGTAGTTTTCAACGATATCAAGCTACTTTCATGGCTATGTAAGAATATCTACAAAGAAGATAGGGAGGAGGACGATAAGAAACTTGGCAGTGCTTACTGTCTATGTCCCTCCTGCCCACGGGAATGACATCATCTATGCTACGTCGCTCATCCCTCATGTTGAATCCATCCAGAGCATGATCCGTCCCACGCGGCACAGTGAAGGTTCTCGAAAAGGCAAGGTTTGCTTCCTTCCCAAGAGACCCTTTTATCCCTGTGTCCTGGTGGAAAAGTGAAAGGCATTTTCAGTCAGCACATCGGAACGTGGCACAGTCACTTGAACAGAAGCAGCCCAAGCTAAAACCAAAACACTGCTCCCTCTACAGGCATTTCTCCTCCTGTATGAAAGTCTAAAAACCACACCTGGAGATGTTTAAGTTAATTCGAACAACACACGCCCAAGGGCAGCCTCAAGATCCCTCTCCATAACTGCTCCCAAACTACTGGAGTAAAGCCGGCGCATGGAGCCCCACATGGAAGAAATGTGTCAAATTGCGGCAAAGTTTCCCATGCCTCGCTTAGCCAATTTTCACAATATCACTGTGGGCCCTTTTATCCATAGATTCCATTTCCCCTCTTGTGACCATGTCCTTCCCATAGTCCTCTCCGACTGTTCCATTACTACACTGATAATTGTAGCAATGTGAGGACAATTCAGCCTTGAATTGAGAAAGCTCTGTTTGATACCCATAGAAAGGTCATCTGATTCATACCACACCAGCAGAATGGTACTGGACTGGTGCGATTTCCTGATTTAAAGTGCATGTAGATGTTGGCAAATATATTCATGGAATCTCCTACCTGAAGTAGGATAAAACGCTTACTTTGTCAAGAAATTAACGTGCAAACACTTACTGCAAGTATGAAGATGCGTTTTGTCCCATCTTCATCCACCAGTCTGCCCTCTATGATGGGGTGTCTTTTGAAGGTGAGCTGCCCCGGTCCCATTTCACTTGAATCATCTTCTCCTACTATCGACACTAGTCTATCTTGGTATATAGGTCCTTCGTCCATTTTAACTTTGGGCAAAGCTGTAGTCAATTCAACTAAAAGTGCAAGTGCAAAGAAGAATATGTAGGAAGATGCCATATCTTAGGTGATATGATTGACTTACTTGCAGGAACCTGGCTTTGCACTTGCATGTCCACCAAGAATCAGATGTGTGCTTTTATAGTGTCTCATGATGAGTTGTCGGTTTTGAGCTATTTTTGAGAATTGATGATCTCCGTTGCTCTCCTTTGGTGAAAAGTCGTTCACCTCTACAAGAGGTGGATGCCCATCCACAGGGAGGATATTGGGAGATGTTTTGAACCAGGAGGATTATATTTTGAATGTTTTTCGTTTTTCTAAAAGACCCCACTGTGGTTTTGTAAAAGGCCAAATAACGTTTGTTGAGCTGCTGCAGCAGGTCAAAGGTTGTACATTGAGGTCTCATTTTGTCTGAGCAGTGGTAATGATACAGTGCAAATGTTACCGATATGAAATGAATGAGCCACAAAGAAGGAAATATACCTGTTGTGAGATGTCATCCTCCATCAGATGACTCCAATTCCCTTGGTGCCGTTGACTCATATCGTCCATTATCTCCTTGTTCTTTTTTTTGTTTGTAGGTCAGAGCTGGATTATTTTAATTTCAATAGACTAAGGCTGCCCAATCTTGATCTACCTACCTGCAGAGTTCAGTTCTACCCCTGCTCCAACACACCTGTCTGTAATTACCAAGTGTTCCTGAAGGTCACGAAATCTGCAAGGGGAAATGATCCGTAATATTGAAATTACAGGACTTTGCTTGTTAAATTTTGCAGAATGGTAAATGCGATTGATTTAACGGATTCATTTAACAGTCATTTGCTTGCAGATAAATAATATGGGCTCACAGGGAATACTGGTGTGCACGCTCAAGATGCAAGGAACTATCGGCATCTAAGATGATATCTGACACACTTGCATTTTTTAAGATTTTGTTCTAGTCACAGCCTGAGTCCTGTATGGTACTTCATTAGAAACCAGAAGTGTGTTTGCATTGCTCTCCAAGACTCCTCTTCAGTTCTTATGATAACATTAAGGCTTTCCTTATTAATATAATGGTGCCTGTTGCACAGGCAAGAAGAAATGGGACATGAATAATAGTTATTGAACTCAGCTGAAGTGATTTTACTTGGAACACTCAGCCTTTATTTAGTGAGTATTTGTATTGGAGTGAGAGAGCCTCTACTGAAGGACTCAACTGGTCTATGGAGACACGACTGTTCCAGAAAGAGCACAACTGAACTTCAGAGTTTGACGCTCTGTTATTGTAACCTCTCTTTCTGTGTTGCCACTCTGCTTTCTGACATGTCTCACCCTGCACGGTGACCTCTTCCTACCTTTGATTAACCTCATCACAATAAACTAATGTTCTGATGTGCATTCATGACTCAATTGCCACCATGATGAAACCAGGCATTTGTGGTCCAAGCTTCATTATTCTCCAGGTTTTTGAAGCTTCAACCTCAGTGTAACTGACATGTTAGTTAGACGGCTAACTAGAGAGATACTGCTTTATTAATGCATTATTAATGTGAAGTGATTCAGTCATGGTAACAAAGGTGCAAATGTTTTATTTATTCTTCAATAAATGAAAGTGTATATTATAGGTGCTGTGACTGCTTCCTTCATCCATTTAAAATAATTTTAGATGGCATTTAGCACATCACACTGCAGGACATGTCAGCTTTCCAAAAGTATCTTGTGTCCGCCATCCAGTTTCTAACTACTGCAAAAGCTCTCTGCAGTTTGTAGTATGTGCTTTGGGAGTACAGACTGACTGGGACAGTCGATTTGCTCCTTCACAAGTCTACTCTTTTGCCACAAAACTGGAGACATGAACATCCTGTAATTTAATCATTGCACTCTAATGGAAATCCATTTGTGTCCTCTCAATACTATGCATGGGAATTACCAACGGGGACACAAGATATGTAATGACATCAGAATTTTGGCTATTTTTCCAGTTGCAGAGAATCACGCTTTTGGCCCAGGATTCTGCCATGGCCCCATCTCGCCCTATCTCTCACCTCACGGTCTTTGCCATTGATGGATCAGGTATCCACTCCAGAACTGGCAGCTGAAATACCCAGTAATGGAAAAAAGAGAGTGGTTGGAATGACAGTGTTTTTCATGTGGGATATAGTTACGTACAATTATGGCCGCTGACTCAAAGATATTCCACTCATTGCCAGTTTGAATTGAAAATCACATGTGGATGCTTCTCTTTCGAGGAAAAGCATTAATTCTTCAACAGAACTAGAGCTGTCTGATGACTTTTAAATAATGTAACAAAAAACAGGACTGTGGAAATGGACTGAAAGATTTAAGCTGTGGGACTGATGAACCAAGCACTTTGTCAGGGAGCGTCTCACGGGAACATTTAGTTCCTTTGCTTCTCACATCAGGGGGCACTGCTGTAAAGTGGTCAAATGCGTCTTGTGGTAAACAGGGACACTTGGCTAGATGACATCACCAGTATCATCGCCATATTCCCCACGGATGCAAAAAAGTCCGGGCATGATATTCTGTCCTATTTTGTTACACACGTCATCACAAACCATACGTTTCCATTTTCCAAAGATGTTCAAACGCGGCTTTTGATCATCCTTTGGGAAACCAGGAGAATTTTCAGCCGCGGTTCCAAGACGCTCTCCCCATTGATCAAGTTACCAGATTATTTTCTTTACTCGTCTGTTGTTTGATGGTGTAGTAAATGATGGGTTCAGGGCACAAGGGGCCAATGGGGGCTCAAGCGGGACCATGGTGGACCGAGATGGGGTTGGCTCCTTTGTTGCCCAGAGAGCAGACCATGGTTTCCAGGAACAATGCAGCTGATGAGAAACTCTCCAAGGAAAATATGGGTCTGACATCATGGGTTCCTAAAGCTCACAGCTGAGCCAACACTCTCTTGCCACAATCAGCTCCCAGTGAATTTCCACTGCTGAGGGGAGGGAGTGATCTAGAGGTAGAGGGTGAAAGGGAGCGTGTTGGGGCGTGGAAGTCGCCTGCTACCTCTAGTACATGCGTAGTGTCGTATATTGACTGTATGTTGTGCTTGGGGTACTGCAGATCTATTGGTCATTTATGAAGATATCGGTTTTCATATCAGTGTATTTTGTTATCTTAATTGATAATGCTCATACTTCATGTCATGGTTAGATAGCCGGACCAGAAGGTTTGCTGGTTCGAGTCTCGGTGCTGGCAGGAGTTGTAGATGGGAGGGAGTTAATGAACAGCGCTCTCTTCCACCCTCAATACCCATGGCTAAAGTGCCCTTGAGCAAGGCACTGAACCCCAAATTGCTCCCCGGGCGCTGGATCTATAGCTGCCCACTGCTCCGAGTGTGCGTGTTCACAGTGTGTTCACTTCTCACTGCTGTGTGTGTGCACTTGGATGGGTTAAATGCAGAGCACCAATTCCGAGTATGGGTAACCATACTTGGCAAATGTCACGACTTTCACTTTCAACAAGGTTTTATGCCAGTGGCACCAAATGCAACTTCAAAGTAAAGTAATTTTTTACTGTATGACTGTTGTTTGGACAAATGGATGGATTGTTTTTGATCAGTATAGAAGTCATTTCAAAGGCAGAGAAAAGTGGATGGGCGTTTGTTTGGTGCACATATGAATAACATTTAAGATCAGGTATGTGTATTAGGTGGTGTTATTTTAGTATTTACGTATTAATATTTTGAACTCTAAACTTTTAGTTTGTTTTAATAAAAAAAAATTACATTAAGTTTTCTTAATGTTACTGTTCAACTTAAAAGATTGAAATCTTGCTTTGGCTTCTAACTGAACCAAAATAAGTTTAAATTGTTCATCTAATGTTACATTTTATTTAAGCTTTATTTCAATGAACAAAAATAATTTTAGTCTTAGTTACCAATTACTGCACTGGTAATGGAAGAGTCAGTTGGATTGATTTCATGTTGCCGTTTTAAACACCAGGATATGTATTATGTAGGCTAAATAAATAGTAAGAGACACCATGGAAGAGTATGGGAGGATTGTTGTTTGAAGATTTCAGTAGGCTGCCATTATTTATGGATTGTACTATCTGTCTATTAACCAGTGCATGTCTTCTTGTTTAACATTCAATAATATAACAGAACATTTTCCACATATGCATTGTCCTTTCATCAAAAGCACAGCTGCGTTTGTTAGAAAGTGTTACAGCTTGTGCTTGATTGTGGAACCGGCAGTCTGTCACTTATTTGTCTAGCAAACCAAACAACAGAAAGCGGTCAATTTCCAGTGCACACCTGAATCTGATTATGATTTCTGAACACATGGCGTTTGAAATGAATGTGATGTGTTTCATCAATGGTTCTGCCAGATGTTGCAGTGCACCTGTCCAAAAAAAAAACTACAAAAACTGTCAAGACAGTGTTTAAATTGCTGCTCCTTAATGAAAGCTTAAATTAATTATTATTGCAAATCTTCATGCACCATCCGTTCCAGCAGGCTAACTGACGCCTTGTATTCATTAGTAGAGAAAACATGGCTTTTTAGTCCTACATCAATTCTTTTTCTTCTGAAACTACTGTGGGGAAGTTTGGGAAATGGTAAAAAGAACTGAATTAGACCACAAGGTCATTGAGAAGACAATAGCACACGTAAGCTGAATGGGCTCGAAGCTTCAGTTTCAGGGTTAGGTCCAGGAACCGTGTCCTTAGATGCACTCAGCACTCGGAGAGCTACTGTAGGCCCAGTCTGGGGAAAATACACAAGCTTGCTTTCTTAGCTAGAATCCCTCTGAAACTGACCAGCAGATGGGAAGCTGCTGCCTTCAAACAGCTGTCCTTGGTTACCAGTGCTGGATGGCATATGGAATGGTGGTATTGGCGTGTCATATGTGTAAGAAATGTGCATTGCTGTTGTCATAACAGAATAGAATGTCATCGGAACATTGCAAGATTTAATAGGAGTCAAAGTACACTGAGTGTTTTTGTGGAGTGTGGTTTGGAAGGGCATTATCTACTGATTGTTTGTTTTTGGCTGCCTTTTTTGTTTTCTTTACAAAAGTGACATTTTGTTCCAAACATGTACCTTAGAGAACACAAAAGTAGATGTTTAGAAGAATATTCATGCAGATTGTTTTCTAAATAGAGATCAGTGATGACCTGAAGCTCATAAAATGCCACAAAGCATTATAACAGTGGTTCAAATGACTGTGTTTCAAGTTTGAAGTCTGTTTGTGTATGTGTGTGTGTGTGTGTGTGTGTTATATAAAAAACCTGTGTGAACATTCAGCCTAACATCTACTTCATCAGAAGAAACCCAAATGGGTCTGAAACAATCTTGACTGAATGATTTAAATTTTTTAATAAACTTTCCCTTTAACAAAAGTGCTTTTATACAAATGTATATGAGATCCGAAGGCATTTGTAATATATTTTTTGTTCAGACCAAGTTCAAGTTTGAATGATCTATTACAATTCTTAGAAAGGTTATTCCATGGTTTCTCGGGTTTTACCGAGAACACAGAATAATTTGCAGACTGTAATTTATCTAATTGGGCATAATTGATTTGGTATTACCAAGAAAAATGAATGAAAAAAAATATTCAAAATACCATAAAGACAACGCTTGCCAGTCGCCTGCTCCACATTTCAAATTATGCTGAACCTAAGCCAGGTGGCCAATTTATCTATTAAAAGGCTTGATTGTTCCACTATATACCCATTAAAAAGTGCTGACAGATTGCAAGACCTTTGTCTCGTTACTGAGTACCTCCTAGAAAGAGCTGAATGTGCAGTTTTATTTTTTTTTTTTCGTTTTTTTTTCTGGTCAGTACAGCCACAGTCTGATTTGTTTGTCTTGGCAGAACTAACAATATTTTAGGAAGTATCACTTTGTCATGCGGTGAATGTGCAGGTTTAAGGCTTTAATGTACAATTTGGCAAATGCTATACCTTTATTATCTTTTAGTATTTGAGGTGCTTTGCAAGGGGCAGAAATATTGCTCCTCTGCTTGAAAGACAGTCTGTGTGTTAGCTTTGGGCTGCCAAAGAGTCTGGGTGAACAGATGAATAGATGACTCATCCTGCACTAACAGATTTTTGCCCAATCAAATGCTCTCAATGAGCAAAAAGCCCCTCCCCCATGAACTGGCAAATAATCAGCAAATATTTTTTCTAAAAAATATAGTTCCTGTTATTGTAATAATCACTCTTTGAGACGTCAGGTATTGACAAGTGGTTTATTCAGCAGGAACGGTGAACAATCTGTCAGTATTTTCATATTTTGTACAGAAAGCAATTGAGCACCAGTAGCCTAATGAAAGCCTCACAATCAAAAGAATGCTTTAATGATAAATGCCCAGAATCCTCTAATATTTGTTCTTCCATACTGTTTCTGTCTCTGGATTTATGTTCGGATGACAACTATCAAACTCAAGCAAAGTGCCACAAATCTCTGCAGCAGTCTTAAATCTTACATTCAACTGAATGGAAATGGAACAACTTCAAAATAAGCACAATGTTTTTTTTATCTTTAGTGCTGCTCATGATATTTGTCACAAAGTAATAACCAACAAACCTTAAATATATTCAAAGTCTTTGGTATTAGGTGAGGACCTTTTGCTGGAAGTCTATTATATCAAACTTGTGCACATTACATAGACATTCTGGGTGGCTAATGAATATGATTCTACATGATTCTATTGTTCCTTAATTCAGATTGAGATTATATAAAACGCATACTGCGCAGTTCAAAATTGCAAACCCTTTCGTCCAGAAATGGATAGTTACCTTTCTGAAAATGTTATCCATCATCTTGTTTATAGATGATTTATCTTCAAATGGTTAACATCCTGCTACTTAAAACATACCATTTCTTCATAACATTGATGGTGTAATTGACTTAATTTTGGAGCAATTGTCCTGTTAAATCTTCCCAGATATATTGATAAGTAAAAACACAGGCAAATGAAAAAGATAAACAATGGTCCTGAATAGCCATACAGTGTTAGCCAAATTAAACCATTACTAACTGTACTGTCTGTATTACACTGAAGACTGTTTTGCACCATTTCCTTGCCAGTTACAAATACATGAGTTGTAGAATCAGTGCCAGGACGTCTAAATGAATGTAGTATGCATGAAAAGTCAAAATCTTGGTAATGTTGGACATTTGCAGTTCACAGTACTCTGTCAAGTTTTTTTTTGGCATAGGGACGTTATTGTTTCAAAAAGAATAATTTAAAAACCGCAGAGAAAACAAAAAACAGCAATTAACCATCTCGGCCACTTTTTTTTTTTTTTTTTTTTTACTTTTTCCATGCATTCACAGCTCTCACAAAAATACTTTCGCTCGCTTACACTGTAACCTTATTGAAATAGCTTAAAAATCAAAATAAAATAATATTATTACAATGGTGGCCACAAGGCTGTGCAAAAGGGAGGACTTCCAACATAGAGCTTCATGTTTTCAGCCAACCCCTGCAAGTAACAAACTACAAAATAGCACCATTATACAGTGGGTTGATCTTTTATATGGTTCCGCTATATGATGCCATCACATACGATTATGGTTAGAGAATGCAAAGGTTAATATAGGTTGAGTATAGATACAGAGTAAACAGTGTGGGTTGACGTGATCCATTGGGGTCAGGAAAGAGGAAATCACCATGCAGAGGGACTGTGGAAACGGCCTAAATAGGGGTGTAGAGGGATAGTTCACCCAAAAATAGACATTCTGTCATTAATTTCTTTTTCAGAATGAGAATTTTTGTTCTAATAGTTGCTGTACAGTAATAGTTTATAGCGACCACGTCTGTAAAGCTTCAAAAAGGACAGTAAATGCAAATAAAACATGATTCCAAATGAATGGTGCTCTGCAATCCAGAAGTGTAAATCATTGTCCGCTGACAAATTTCTCCTTTATATAAGCCCATTTCCACTGTGGCGAAAAAAATAAAAAGGTCATTGTGTGATAGTTTAAATAGACACACGTTAACCAATAAGGCTGTATTATGCAAAATAAATTCACAACTGCCTTTACCCAGCAGAAACCAGAATCAGAAATGGACTGAAAAAGTCATATTGTAAATAAACACATGAGTAAAAATGAGTAAATGACACAATTTGAATTTTTGGGCGAAATATCCTTTTAATACAGCTAGTGAGTTGCAATCATGTCACCGGTCTTTCGCTGTAAAGATGCAAACCTGCGACTTCCTTTTTGATTAGATTATGTTCTTCTTAATGGTATATGGTACAATCGCTAGTAAATGTTTGCATCTGTTGTGGTTTCTGGTGTCATCCCTCTGTCTTTCCTGTGTGTGCTGATACACTGGTGTAAATGCATGCGGATAACTGTTCGAGTGAATGGCTTTCACCTCCCATTTTCTAAAGAAGGTAAACCATGCAGTTAAAATTATTAAAAAAAGAAGAAGCAAAGATCCCTCACACACAATAAAAAAAAAAAACACACACACACACCACAAGGTGTTTTGCAGGATGTAGGTCGCGTTCCATCAATCCTAAATGTGTTCTCTAGAGCACCTCAGCACATCTGCATAAGGCTTTTGTAAAATCCCCCTTGATCTGGTCTTGCACAATGATTCAAATACAAAAAAGACTGATTTGTATTTTATCTGCCATCTCTCTGTGCAGCCGTAGATCGGTTTTGCAAGGGTTCCAAACGGTCTAGACAGCCTTTCTTGTCAACACGGTCCGTGATTTCACTCCTCTCTGTGCCCGCAAACATTAATATTTTGCCACTATACAAAGTTTTCGGCATCCATTAGGTGCAACCGTTCACACGAGGAGGATAAACAGTTATCATTTGACTTTTCTAGCAGCTAATTTAGTATTTTCCCCCAGTATGGAATGGTGCAGGGTATGGAAACATCAGATTTCTTTTTTGTCTTAACATGGGGCTTGTATTTTTAGTATTTTGTTGGGTTTTTTTGTTATGTTTTTTTGTTTTGTTTTTTTTTTACAGTGGAGCACGTCCCTGCAAGACTTCAGTCTTTCTTTCCACTTGATTTCCTCTGTCCAACTGTTTCACTTGTCTCTCTCAGCCATTCGCCCTACTGTCCTCTACATGCGATAGTTTCTGCCCCCTGTGTTTCCTCGGCTCGAGTTCTTCTGATGGACCTCCTGAAAATAAGAAAGAGAAAGGCAGTAAGCTTCAGTTGCGATGAGAAGTAACGCAGAAAGCCGACCCAAGGAGAGCAGAACGGCTGCTGCTGCCCATAACAACACAGCTGTTTAGTGAATGGAGTGTTATTTAATAATGCTGAGGAAATCTACTGTCAAAGCAACACATCAAAGGTTTCACCGCAGCAAGATTAATAAGTGTAATTCATGAGCTGGGAATGAAACCACATGCAAAGGCCGCATATAAGGGGCCAGACTCTGAACTCAGCATGCAGACATCTAAGGTGACCTTAGATTTGGCTTCCAGCGCATGACGTATGGGTGCAGAAATATGTCTGTGGAGAGCACATGCAAGTCTACCACAAAAACCACTTAGGCAGTTCACTTGCTAATGGTTTTCTTTTTCGAGAGAGGACGACTGAGAGCACTTAAAAGGATGGCCCACATTTGGGCAGTGGGGGCGAGGGAAGAGCTGCTTTTTCCTGACGTATGTATCGCAACACAATGTACCAGCATTATTTCCTGAGCTCTGAGATGAGGTAAACCCAAAAAATGACAGTTCATATATGGTCCATATAACTTGTTTGTTATATTCCAACTCTGTGTGTTATAAACAGAACAAAATGTAAGCCATTATTCGCTGATTTTTCCCATAAGTGAGCTGCTGGTCAATGAGTTCAACTTGAGAATTGGATCAGTTTGTTTTGTGAATGAATCATTCTGGTATAGTGAATTGAATCAATGGATTTAATTGAAGATATGACTCAAAAGAATGTTATGTTTGGACATCCTTATGAAGAGTTAGGATGGGTAAATAATGGTTCTTAAATTTTGTTCTGTTTTTCACGCAAAGCTTTAAAAGCCCTTTAACATAGAGTTGTGGAAACCACTTTTATGATATGTTTTTGATCCTTTTCGTCCTTTTGGAGCTAAAGAATTTACCAGAAAGTCAGTCATATAGGTTTTAAATGACATAAGGGTGAGTAAATGACTGAATTTTTATGTTAAGGAACTATTTCTTTAATACAGGTTCCATTTCTGAAAATGCACTCATTTTGAATGCCATTATATAAGCATTCAAGCATCATCATGTTAATTATGGTTTATTTCAGACTGAGGAAAGACTTACCTTACAGGAAGAGTGGCTATGTCCACATATAGGTTTCTGCAGGAGATAAAGTTCATATGACATACTGTAAACTATTATCCATTTCAAGGCTTTACAGAAATGTACAAATGTACAACAATTTGACCCTTCGCTAAGCCCCTGCCTTAAAATGGTACTGACCAATGATAGTTAAGCATCCATCCACCAAATTTTTTGCCCTTTCTTTAATGTAATTTGGAAGAAATCCTGGGGCATTTTAATCAAAAATATAGTATGGTTAAACTTACAATATTGACACAAGGAGCAAAGAAAGAATAAATGGAGTGAGGGCGGAGCTTAGCGAAGGGTTAGTTCTGACATCATCAGCATGGCTGCACACCTTTGCTGTCCTGGTACCGTCTGTGTGTCGTTGCGCTCGTAGGGATCGTGGAGTTTTGCCGGGCTTTACGGGCGCACAGTACATCTCTAGGCGCCTCAGCTCACAGCTCTGAAAGCAGCATTCATCCACGATGCCGCGATTGTGGGACCGTCTCGAACTAGGCCCATATCCTGTCGGTTTGCCTGTTGGATGCATAGAAATAACATTCATAAATAACCATTTGGAGGTCAAAATATGCATACGAAAAGCAAAAGCTCTTCTGAATCTCTGCTGTGGGCGGAGGCCAGCATTTAATAGCATGCTAGAATTTGTCCGTAGGTACGTTAAATAAAGCCTGTCATCACATTGAGTTCAAGCCCTTTATCCATTATATTCTTGGCATGGCACCAGCTCATGAAGAACAATTACAGCCTGCAAGGTCATGCTTCGAAATGCTAAATCTCTAAAACTTTCACCAGTAACCTGTGGCTCAAAGCCCGGTCATGAGCTCTATAATAGCTTAGCATAGCAGCCAGACCGTAGCTGTGATTCTTCAGATATATGGGTGTGTTAATGACATGAATTTCTTCAGCGTGAAATTTACAGGGTATTGCTTTGCAAAGAGCGGACCCTTCTTGGCAAGCCCCCCAGTTAAATGGAGGTCACACTGACCGAAATGTTGAGAATATCACGTTTTGCAGTTTTAAATCTGATATCTTCAAACTTGACTGCTGGTTTGGGAGGCTAAATTCAGCCCTTGTAAGGGTCAAATTAACCTATGGAGAAAACCCCCTTTGCTCTGTTGAGAAGAATGATGTTCCTATATAAGACCAGGATGAAGCGTGAACTTTTCCCAAAGTGCTTGTTAATGCCGCTGCTAAGCGAGGTGATAATGACCCATGTGAAAGAACATGAAACTGCCTCATGCTTATAAATTTTGTGTGCTGTCAATAAGGGTCAATGCATTATTATGTCCTAGACATAATGTTTGACGATGAGGTTGGACTACTTCAACATTTTGGTTGTCTGATCCCAAACGGATTTATGTTGAAGGTAGCACTTAGACACCTGACTCAGTTAATGTTTCTTTCTCCATGTCGCAAATCTCCCGGTGGCCTTAAACAAATATCCCACTCTCCATTTACAAGTCGCCACTCACCTAGAGCTATATAGCTCCAATAGGCTTCTCCCTGTTACCAAATGAAATAATAATAATAATTTAATATGGCATTTACAAGGAGGAAATGCCTTTCCCTTTCAGAGTTAATAGCTCTTGGCTCACAGGGCTGCCAGTGCTGACAAAATGCATTAACTTCTGCCTTGCACTTGCTGCACTCTGACAACGGTGTTTTGGAAAGAGAGGTGCTCTAATTCTGACAAACATGCATCCCTGCAGACTGCATGACTCTTGGGTGCCGAACACTTCTGGGAGATTAGGGGGCGCTGTTATCTTTCAAAAAAGTTGAGTTGTTTTGGGAGTTTTATGTAGGACACTGTAATGGTAGAATTGTGTTGACACTCACTTTGGACACTTTTGATTGCCTTCTCATTGAAACAGTGTCCTTATATGCTCAAAGATTTAGCACATTTAGAGTTTTGTGACTTTTATTTCACGTCCACATATTTAGTATATGCTAAAAAATAACTGAAAATATCAAATGTTCCTCTCTGAATCAGGGGTCTATTTGTATTATCTTGCAGTAAACCGGTCAGTCAGGTTCTTACAAACTGGTCAGATTGTTTTCTGGAGGATTTTCTAATCCGTTTCTAAAAAAATAATAATAATAGCAAATACCCTACCAAAATTAACATCTGCTGTTTTTGTCACAAAAGCTTTTATGAACTTCATGGAATCCAATGAGTGGTGGCCCAAGAGGTGTAATATACAACAAAGCACATCTTATAATGCATTATAATCGGCTTTTCAGAGATTTGAATTGCTGAATTTTAAGAGGTCAAAGTTGTAATCCTAAAATAAGGTATTATTGTTAGATCGTCTATGAACCAACACTTTTCTGCAGGCCTGTTTTCTTGTTTTGTTCTTTTTATCAGTCAAACAAGCAGATTAGTAACAGTCTTTTGTGTTTTTCATTATCCATATAAATTGTCCAGAGATTAGGTCATGCATTTATTGAAGATTGTTGCATTGTGGGATAGATTATGTATCAGCTCAGCTCACAGTCTTCCTTCCCCTCCCCCAGAAGACATCAACCCATTCACAACACTGTGAGAGAGCTGTGAAACCTGAGCTAAGCACATATCTCCATCACGGTGATTGAGAGCAATGTGCCGCCTGCTTCAGTGTTGCAAACACACAAACGTTACTGCACAAATGTGTCCTAACACCTTTGAGTAGACACCTGGCTTCCAACTAAACATCACCAAGCATCAGAACATGTACATTCCGATGAGGAACACCGCTGGAAAGAAGCTGAGTTTTATAGCCATGCTCAGGTTATTAAAGCACAGGCAGTTCTTGGAGCTGCTGCCATACGCTGCCTGCACAGTGTCAGGAAGTTTACTGTTCACCGGAGACTACGAAAGCTGCTATAGTCTTGGAAACTACCTCTTTATCAATGGCACCACAAAGAGTTTATAGTAAGATGAAGTTTCCTTCCATTTTTTTTTTCTTTTTTCCTCCTGGCTCTTTTTGCCACTGTTTACTATGCAAAAAGATGTTGGCTCTTGCGGACATTAACAATTGAATAGGAACTGTTTGTGTTGTCTGCAGCCAAGTAAAAGGTTTGCTGTTTGTCGAAATGTTTTAACCAGGTTGTTTTGCTGTTATACATTAGAAATGAATTATTTTTTTTATATTTTTGTATCAGATAGATAGATATAATGTTGTAATAGTGTTGATAACCACCGCCTCCACAGAAGAAGATCAATGCCTGCTTCTACATCGCTGCCTGTTTAGCCCCACCCACCGAAACCCACCGACATCCAAACATGTAGTGTTTACGAGAGATGGCGAATGCACAGGTCTATTCAGAAACCTAATGATAGCAATTACTCTGAAGATGACAAGACGCTGTGCAGTGCCAAGTTGTGGAAAAAAGTGTTTGTGTTGCCTTCCTTCTGATCCTAACGTTAGGAAAGTGTGGATGAACTTTATTTTTAATGAAGTTACAAACTGCGTCAATAAGAACTCTGTTCTTTGTTCACTTTGTCATGTGAGGTTCAAGCAACAGATGGGTGGGAATATGATGACAGAACTTTCCTTTTAGTGTAAATGATCTACAGGTAAAAATCAATTGGATTTATCAAATGCACTTGGCCCAAAAATCTTGTCTTGGTTCATGCTTGGGTTTAGTGAAAAGTATTTTTGTCTGCAAGTCTTGTTATTCAGACACAAACAGTTCTTATATATTAGGCCTTGTGGTAAAAAAAAAAAAAACCTTCTTCACACTAGAAGAGTGTTAAAACCCAGATACCCAGTGTCCTCTGCAACGTGTTTGTGTCCAGTAGAACTACGGGACGGGAGGGGGCAGGGGGCATCCTGATCATCCTGTAATCCCCCATAATCCGGTGCTGCTCTAGGACAAGAGCCAAGCCTGACTGTGTGCTGTTGGTGTGTTCTTCTCTCCAGCTGCTTCAAACATAATGAAACCAGACAAACGGAATTGAAAAGTGCTGCTATCAGTGATGTTTGTGACAGAACATCCATTCTGTTTTGCAGTCTTTGCTACTGAGAGGAGATGACCTGCAATCTTTTCATCACAGATTGATTAATAATACTACTTAGTAATGTTGGAAGCATCTATTTGCAAGTTGATGGCATAAGAACACCAATATCAGAGCCAGCCTTTCTAAGTTGAGCTAATATCAATTAAAGAATTGGACAAAAATGATTTGGTACTGATCATACCATGTCGTAATTATTAATGCTGGTAGGACCATTTACTTTACAGGCATTTTGTGCTCTGTTGATAAATAATTGCAATAACGCTAGCCAGAAATGCTATTTATTCAGCTGCTTTATTAGGCCACAAGCTTGTGCATCCAAACTATATTTCCTATAATTTTCCATGGCAGCTCAAGAGTTGTAAAATAAATAGCTAAAAGAAACAGTTACATACCAAATGTGCATTATTCGCTCTGAATGGTCTTTCATTTACATTAAAAAGCTTCCTGGTTTTGTCAGAGAGTGAAAAAAAATATATTAAACAGTCCATAAAGTACATTTCATTTTGATCAAAATAACTTGAAAGACTCGAATGCAGCATAATTCCTTTCAGGATTCACATAATTCTGAACGAGGCAACTTTCAGCAGAAATTCACCTGTCATCCTGAAGTGCCAGATCATTAGAGCTCCTTCCAAATGTGTGAGAGGAGACTTGCATCCACCTCTGGACAAATTGTGATGTTTACAGGGCATACTGAGCCAAAACTTTCCGCATTCCCAGTATGTTTGTGTCTGGGGAATGGGAATGCATCATGAGGTGCACGTTCAGCCTGTTGGCAGACGTCAGAGGTGCTTTGCTGGAAAAGACTACACAACCATGGAGGGAAAGGGCAGCTTTGTGTCAACACAAACACCCCTGGCCATGAGGTGTTCTTTGTAAAAAAAGAAAAAAAAAGAATGATGTGCTCTAGATCTGCATCAATCGTTTCGGAGCCCCTTTCCTTTCCAATAACCCAAGACAATGTGGGATAAGGATGACACTGAGGCATTTCAAAGTTAACAATTGGGAGAGAAAAAATGTATGCACTGCCAGTTTCTTCTTCTATGTTCTTCTATGTTGTGCTCTTCACTATGTCCTCAAAAAGCCACATTTTGTTTTAATAAAAAATTTCCATTGAGTAGTATTTTCCGAGTTATAGGCCATTATTTCAAGATAATGAAATCTGAAGTTTTGAAATGTGAGTGGAGTTCCGCTGGCAGTAAGGGCACTGGCAAGATGGGCTGCATTGCAGCTGTCACTGAACACAATGCTAATTGTCACATATATGAATCCAGTTAATTTATTATTGGATTCATGTGTTTGAAGACAGTCCATCAAAGTTGTTTTCTTTATAGAAGTGACAATAATACTTTGGAGTTAAACCAAGGAAAACAAATCAAAGCAAAACAGGTTTAGACAAAAAAAACGGTTTAGATAAACAGAAAAAACAAACAAAACCCCCCAGTAAAAACAACTTTTTTGTTAAACAAAACAAACAAAAACAGGTTTAGAATAACAACTACAAAATAATATTAATAATGATATAAAGTATAATAAGAGTTAAAAAGATGGGGTTGTTGGGGTACACATACTGTAAGAAATTCTTTTAGGTTTTATACTACATACAGTAATAGGTCAAAGTCAAATGATCTGTATAAAATAATCTATTTGCTCTTCACCGAATCTGTCATGCTGATGCAATAATTTCATGGAAAGTTCAGATTAGCATAAACGTGTTTATTTTAGGCTCTGTACTGACAAAACAAACACATGCCCATTGACAGCCATGAGCGATCCAGCCAGCTCCTTTGTGACCACTAAAAGCTCAAATGTTGTTGACTGGAAACTTAAAATGTCAACTCTAACTTGAAGTTCAATTTCACTTCGCTTTTAAAGTAAGTGAATAAAATGTGTCTCCACAGAACCAGTGGGTTCTGTCCACTTGTCAAAATAATTACTTCATACGTCATCATCAGTGGCCCGAGACTCTCGTGCTTCCTTTAGCCATTTGCACGTCATAAATATCTCATCAGGTAACTCAAACAGATAACAATATATGTGCAAAGGTTTAAAACATAATAGCTGCACATGGTGATGTTTCTAGTCTCATTTGGTACACTGAAATGAAATGTCATAGATAGGACAATTGATTTTTCAGGAAATTATGAATATTCTAAAATTAGAAACTTTTTTATCTAGTCACTGCTTAGTAGACATTGCAAAATAGTTATTCAGTATATTGTTTGGGACTCATGCTATTTTGCATTTTGCAGTTAAAATGTGGCTGAAGTATTGTCAATGGTAGAACCATTCCGCATGAAAAGTTTTAAATAGAAAAGAAATGAAATAGTTTTCATTTTTTGGGTTAAAAGTAACTTTAATCCAATGTTGCATGCATTGATTCATTGATTGATTGATTTATTGATTGATTGATTTCACTTTAAATACGAAAAAAAGACAATTAAAAACAATTTATTATTATCTTATTAGTATGCAAATAGATCACCCTGTCAGAAAAAAGACAAATAAACATTACAGAATAAATTTCAATTAACTGATAGGAGATCAGATAGGAAAAGCGAGTCTACAAAGTGTATGAACAAAGTGTAAAAAGCAAGACCCATCAAGGTCTGGAACTCCTGAATCTCTCCTTCTGCTGATTGGGACAACCCAAGACTCAGCAGTTCTCATGGCTTGTGGAAAAAGAGAGATTTAAGTCTAGGATTCAAAATGGTTTTCTTTGGGTAGTCCCCCGTATTCAGTTGGAAGTGCACTACATTTATTTGCCCTGCCTACTCGTGTTCGCCAAATTCCAGCAACCTCATTCTGGGAGCAAAGCAGTTGGCTGATCTTCTTTAAATGTTATACACGAGCATCAGTCATTTTTCAGCTGCCTCTTCGGCATTGCAAGTGCTCACCTTACAATAATCTAAAGTGAAGTGGAATTCACAACCTATTTTACTTCCATAATGACATACTTTCAGAATTTTTATATATTTTTTGGCTTTTGAAAAGTGATTGGATCATAAAACACCTGTGTTTTAAAGGGTGGTTTTAAAAGTGAGGGATTTGTGAATAAGTAAAATCATTTTCGAGGCAAGTTCATATATACAGTGTTTTGATTAAAGCATATAAACATTTTTACTTGGAATAGCATGCACTGAAGGATCATGCATAATATGTTTAAAAACATGCATTGACATCAAGTAGTGTTTGGCATCAGTGGATTACTTAGATTATAAACTTTCTATCCAGTATATCTGAGACAAATAAAGCAAAAGCAGAACGGAGGGAACATTTTGGAAAATTGGACAGCAAGACATGAAAACTGATGCTTTTCTTATTTATGAGTGGCGCATTAGTGCATGGGAAAAGAGAGATAGAGAGAGAGAGAGAGAGAGAGAGAGAGAGAGAGGAAGAGAAAAAGCAGCAGTTGATGAATAAATAAAATGTGCACTTACTGAAATAAAAGCCCCTGTCTCCACACACAAACTGCAGCGTGTCTACAAGCTCCGCCCCGCACAGCGTCTCCGGCCCCGCCTCCAGTGTCGGGGGAGTCAACGCGAGGACGCACAGCACCAGTGACAGGGTGTGGGTGCACGAGAGACAGCGCATGGTACACTGCATCCCAGAGAGAAGGAAACCAGAAATACATTACATCTATGCACTGAAACATAAATGAGGATAATGTGCATCTTTATTTACCTTATTTATTTATGGATATCTTGCTTGTATTCTATCTATCTATCTATCTATCTATCTATCTATCTATCTATCTATCTACCTTTCTTTCTGTCTGTCTGATGCTACTTAACACATTCATGTTTCTAACATCTTTTGAATATCAAATAGCCTGCAGAGACAGGTGCCTGGATATTGAGGATACGTCTGAAAGCATCCTCTTCTCGTTGCACATAAAAAGAATGAAAAAAAAACGATAAAATGCTATAAAAAGTTGAACTGTTCAATGCACCTGTCTTTTGCGCGCGTGCATTTATTCAGATGTATAACTCCTTTTCTGTGGTGGCTTTACAAGTCAATGTCCTCCGCACGCAATCTCGCTAAACCAGAGCGCGTTATTTCGAGGCACTTCTCTACAAATGCGCGCGGAACTGTCTCCAGCGCACGCTTTGAAGCGCCTAGTACTCCCCCGTGCCAATAGGATACTGTTGCTTGAACTCAGTGTCCGGTAAAAGAAGAGCGCTTTTGTAAACCATGCATTTTTGGGTTGCTTGGATAAAACATTGTGGTTCACCTACAGATACGTGAGGTGGAACTGGAAAGCTGCAAAGCCGCCAAACCCAAAGAGGAAGCACTTTACATAATAAAATAGAATATAATGCGCAACCACACAACGCACAAGTATGCTGCAAAACCCTTTGCCCGAGCCCTTATTCGTGTCGACTCAGCAATATTTACTTTTAAGGGTCGTGATATACAAGTTGGTCACTTGTGCACTGCGCAAATTAACTAACTCCCTGGTGCATCATGATATGACTCACCACGCACATCATGCAATCTGTCGTAAGTCTTAAAAGTTTGCCATATTACAGCTGTCAGATCTTTAATGTGAAATACTTCTGCATGCACAGTCTAATGTCATGCAAATTGCACAAAGATGCAGACTGATTATTGATTAAAAAATTGTCTTTAAAATACCATTCAGTCCCTATATGATCTATGTTACAGACTATTGCTTCAGTAAGAAATCAATAATGGTTAGTCCAAGGTGTCTATTTGCTTTGAAAGGAAATATTTTAAGTTACCTTAAAGACATCACACCAATGCCCCTGGAAGAAATGACCGCTAGACATCCCCTTGGGTCTCCAGCAAAAGCCCAGCAAAAATGAACTTGTTTGAAGTCATTAAAAAGCGAGAAAGAGGATGAGATGCGGGCAATGTCACATCTCAATATTCCGACTTTGTTCCATTGCGCAGGCTCGTTGTGGAGAAGTGAGATTTAGCGAACAGGAGACGGATTTGGAGAGAAAATCCCTCACATTTATCTACATTACAGAGACATTTTCAACAGGAAACAGCTGGGGCAGCATTTGCCTTCTCCTCTTGCTAAGTTACTCATTAAGGATTTCGGGCACCCTGTCAAATAACGTCATCTGCTTCTTAGAATAGGCTCGAATTTGGATCTTTCTAGGACTTACTAATAGGACAGAAGAGATTGCATTGCAGAATGAAAAGGAATAAGAGAGAGAAAGTGGCGAGTTTTTAGAAAGGGACAGAAGTTGAATTCAGAGACACTCCCATGCGTAATTTGTACGGTGTCTTTTTCATCTCTGTATGCTGTATTCCCAGCAGATATGTCGTTATTTTTGCTCCGACTACACACACGCGCGCGCGCGCGTTTGTTGCTGTGAATTGTGGGGACTTTCCATAAACTTCTATTACTTCTATTCTGACCAAACGATATTTTTTTATCCCTAACCCCAAACTTACCCCTTACAGGAAACCTGTTTGCATTGTTACTAGTGCTGTCAAACGATGAATCGCATCCAAAATCAAAGTTTTGCTTACATAATATATGTGTGTATACTGTGTAAATGTATTATGTGTATATATAAATACACACACATACAGTATCTCTTTTCAATATATTTCCATGTATATATTTATATTAATATAATTATATATATAAATTTTTTAAGTATAAACATAACATTTTTCTTAAATATATACATGCATGTGTGTGAATTCATATATACATAATAAATATACACAGTACACACATATATTATGTAAGCAAAAACTTTTATTTTGGATGCGATTAATTGTTTGACAGTACTAATTTTTTTAATTTTTATAACTTTTTGTAATATATATATATATATATATATATATATATATATATATATATATATATATATATATATATATATATATTGTATTTAATACTCAAAACAAACATGACAGTAAAACAAATAAACACACACATACAAATGTATCGATTTATTTAAATTTAAATTCGATTTATTTGCCTGTTATGTTGAGAAGCAAAAATAAAACGATATTTAATCAATTGATTTTGCATATGTGCATATAGTTGCAAATGTATAAATTCATTTTCATGTTTGTTTTGAGAATTAAATAAGGAGCTTTAACATAAACAGCTGTTTCCTGTTGAACTTGTAAATCATGCCATAAAGTATCCAATTTGAGATTAGATATTGATAAACAATATAACTCTTATATATATTCTCTGTACTATGAGTATATTGTGCACATAGTGCACAATATATTTTTACTGTGAGTATATTACTTTGAATGCTGTGGTCTGATATCTGTCACTACACCACTGCATTGTTTTTGGAACACGCAACCAAGACTTTCATCCATCATCACTGTAAATGATGACGTGACAATAAAATGATCTGATTTGATTTAGAAACCGAACCACATTATCCACACTCATCAGCGCATACATGTGTAAAACACTGCAATAACATAATCCGTGGAAAAGGGGTTGTCGAGTATTTATTTGATATAATTCCTGTCTAGATGATTGATGCTTAGCCTGGCTTCTTGGGTAAGTTTTGTCAAAGTACGGTCTGGCTGACCTCAGAGGAATGAGCTCTCTCATTGCTTCGATGAACAGACACTGCATTCACTGAGACTTGGGAGAAGATTTCCCTCCACTAAAACCATCTCGTAGTTCACATGATGAGCCAATAGGAGTGCTTACATAGTATGGTCTCTCTCACGTGTTCAAAGAAAAGTGGTTAGAGGGGACACAGTAGTCAACGTGAAGGGACATGGCCAGTATTACTGCTTCTGGAAGTTTTTAGAAACCACCTAACAAACTCCTGCTGTGTGTGGTCAGTGTTCACTGGGCAAAAGAGTTAGACTGGCACAGACATTGCTGTGATGTTTTTCTCATGTTTTCATCAAAAGAACAATGTTCACTGAGGATGCCAGCAATGGGTCAGCCAGCAGGATGAGGATTTGTTCAATGGTTAGCGGCGTTGCTGAAAAACCATTGCTGCAATATGCAATGGCACATGGAGAGTTAATCTGACCCTTTTAAAAACTGATTTAACCATACAGCACTTTTCACTGTAAAATTATTGTTCAGATAACAAAACATAATATATTGAAGTAAGAAAATGGGTTAAATCAATCATTATGTAATGCCACTTTACTAATAAGGTTGTATATAGTTATAACGCTGAGTCAACCTCTTATTTGCAGTAAAAGAAACTCTATATTTGCTGAGCAACAGTGGACAATGAATCTAATTAGTATGTACAGGACGAAAAGAACATTGCAAAACTCTTACTGTTCTGCAAAGCCAAATGAATGGTGAGTTCCTTAAAGGTCTTTTCAGTTAAGCTGACTTTAGTGACATTTTAGTACCATGGTGTTCCTGTAGCTTAACTAGAACAGCATGGTGCTAGCAAGCTTCAATGTCATGGGTTCAAATCTCACCAATGTGAAAAAGAAGTGCAAATAATAATATAGTAATGAAGAGAGTGTATTATGTGTGCAACATACTTAAGTACTTTATTTAAACAAAAATACATATTACATTTTAGTGTTAAATAATATTTTGTAATTTTTTTAAAGTAGTACACTTACTATAATGGGTTGACTAACATATGGAAGCACATGATTATAATCTTCACTACAGTCAGTGTGTTATTTGATATGACATTTAAAGATAATATATTTTAAATGTATTCATTTGAAACTTCATTTTTGAAAATGTGTAATTGCAGAAAAAAATGCATGACAAAAAAAGTATTAAAATATATCTTAGTTTATATTACATATAATTATATTAATATTAATGTTGAACGTAAGAGTGCTGTTTGCACTTAAGTAGGAAATCCCTCTTAAGTTTAAATAAATGCATTTAATTTAAGAAGTTTAAAAAAAATCTTGAAAACCTTTTACATATAAATAAATATATAGTACCTTTAAATTATATATATATATATATATATATATATATATATATTAAAGCACATTAACATATAAAGAGTCTTGTCTGTAACCATAAAAGCGTTTTTTTTCTTTTTTTTTTTCCTTGAAATCACGTGCCCAGCTGAATACTATTTGCATTGTCTCTGTAATCTTGTGTTATTAACTTATTAATACAGCTTTTCCACAATGACTGCTACATTCACGCCACCAGGTGTCAGTATCAAGTAGGCCTAAGGAAGTCCAAGACGAATGCTCTATTGGCCAGCACCACATCAACCAAAAATTAATGAGTGCACGTTTCAGCCAACTAGAAATTTCAGATGGACTCAGTCACTGAACATTTTTTAGTTGGAGAGATTTTATTTTTTTAGTAATGTAGGCCTACTTTATATGCACAGCCATGTATCATATGAGAGAAGTCACGCAATCACTTCAGATGCGTGTAAGTACTTAAGGATAAACCCTTTGACTGTGGTTCTTCTCCACAACAGCTGTGAATGGAGAGTAACAGTAAGCTCAACAGAGTTCAAACCACAAGAGCGTGTTTACAGAATGAATGAATTAAACCCCCCAGTGTCGTGAGATGGCTAAATGTAAAGTAATACAGTGGGTTTTGTGCACATGCCTTGCTGTGAGTCTGATGCAGTGGGCTGACCTTCTCTCTCTCCTTGCTCCACACTGGGCAGCACTTACATTCGTTGTACCACTGCCAACTTGCTCTTCTTTGGAGCCGTCTGCCTGCCTGTCTGTGTGAACCCACTGACCAGGAAAAAAGGTTTTTTTTTTTCACCCGCTCCAGACTCTAGAGAGACAATGTCTGACAGTGTTATCTGTCTGGCTCGACCTGCCAAGCCTGCAGACTCGGAGACGGTGGTCCTTGCTTCATTCAGGAACAATATCAAATGGTCTGAAAGAGGATTTCATGTTGGCCCTGAACCATTTGGATGCTTTAGAAACAATAATATGTTCATTCATGTTGGTAGGGTGGTGCTTGCAACATTTAAGCATCATAAACTCAAGCAGAAGAAGGTTTGAGTCTGTCTGGCATCATATCGATTTCCTACTTTTGATTGTTTACAAAATTCACTTTTTAAATGTTAAATTGACATTTTGTCTTGAGGGAAAACAGTATGAATGATATTGACGACTCATCCTGTACTACAAAGATATGTATCTATTTAAATGTTTTCTAGAATGAGAATATCCCGCCCCCTACAATCACCTGCAACCAATATCAATAGGGAAACCATATTTAATGGCCGTAATGTATGTAACCAAATCTTGTTGATTTTTACAAAGTAGGAGATGGGCCCTCTGAAATGCCCTGCCCTAACTTCCTGTTTAAGCAGGAAATACACAGGAAAGGAAACCATGTTGAACAAGTTGTTTATAGTTAATTATATTTTGTTATGTAGTGTTGCAAAATGTAAACACATAATGCTTGAAATATCACAGGTGAAGTTTACTTTTTGTTTTAGTTACATATGGACATAAATAATACAACAGTTTTTTTTTTTTTGTATTGTATAGATTGTTAATTAAATGGATTCTTCCTGTAATATTTATTAAATGTCTTTAAAGAAACATAAGACACACAAAATACAAAATACCTTTTTGATAAAGTAACTTAATGCCATTGTAACAACAATGAGTTTTACATAGTAATTAACTCAAATGATATATAGGGAATTTGAATAATTAATCAAGAATTTGATTAATATATATCTCAGATGACAGTTACATTTAATTTTATTGATTATGAAAAATAGCTCAATTGCCAATACCAATACTAATCACAGGGCACTGTAATTTACTCATTAATATGTCAATATTACATTCTTCATATCAATTATTGTGATATCTCTTACTATAAATTACTGCAGATCAAACCGTGGTATGTCCTGCACACCACTGTAGACTTATCAATTTTCAATAAAGTTATCACGCCTTATAATTCAAGGAAAAGTATTCTCTGGCCATGAAAATATTATCCTATCCTTATGATAAATTTAGTTTCTAAATTTAGAGCTTGTAGCTAAAGATCAGACACATCTCAGTGACTCGTAATGTGAGTGGGGTGGAGTCCAAAGCCAATCATTTTATATATGAGTTTTTAATAATTCAACTAGTAATACATCAAACTACAAATCACACAGAGTAAATATGCGTACGAAAATACAGACAATAAACATTTACAAGACAATGGAATCCAAATAAAAGAGAGAGAGAGAGAGAGAGCGAGAGAGAGAGAAGTGTAGAAAGCGAGAGAGATCACAGAATGAGCTCAGGTATGAAAATCAGTCAGTAAACCTTAGTGGAACCAACAACGAATCAAATAATAGCAACACTTTAAAGCAGCATTTAAATCTCCATAGAAAACGATACTTGCATGGCCCAGTGGGTGAGCGTGGTACCGGCGACGCACGTGTGATGTCACGTGGTCCTTTGAAAACTGCGCGCGTGGGCCGGAGGCCGTGTGACGCGCGCGCAAGCTGCGCTGGATCTTGGCGTGAGCGTGGAGTCACGTGTTCCTTTGTTGCAAAGAGGTGTTCGTTCATCTTCGCGCGGTATTTGAAAGGTTCAACAAACAATGTTCCAGAATTCGTCTTCATTGTGTGGAGAGGCGAATAGTTTAATAAACTTAGTAAAGAAAAGAAAAGAAAACGAACGAAACGAAAGCTTCCAAAGGAGCCATTAAAATGGCTTTTTCTCTCAGCCCCTGTGCTGAGGGGGTTCGCGCTATGAGCGCGGCCTACGGCCGCGCGGAAGCAACGTTGGAGAGCAGCGTGTCCGAGAACGGAGAAGAGAAAGAAGAGCAAAAAGAGAGGGGAAGAGGAAGAAGCAAAAAGAGGAGGTGGACCTTGTTTGGTCAATTCTTATAGCTTGAAATAGTTCACGCCCATTTTCGAGGGAGCATCCAATGAATGTCCGCGATCTGAAGCGGAGGGAAAGTTCCTTTGTCTCGGTTGAGACAAACCCCTGATGATTTAGGGCCTGTCCGATTTCATCAGGAATATTAAAGCAAGTTCATTATTCCAGATTAAATACATTTTTCATTACTTTGCTCTAGATAAATGGGTCTGTCAAAGCATGACGATTAGAACAAGACTAGACATAATATATATATGACCAAAGATCTAATTTTTAGATCGAATTACACATTTAAAGATTTGTTTAACACATGATAACACTGCAGATGTTGGGAAACATCTAAATGTACCAAAAGGGAATACGTAATACATTTATAAAACATGAAAACAGAAAGTTAATGAATACATTCCATAGAATGCATTGTTCAAAAGAAGCCAGTGACTTGGCTTCTCTCCTGTCCTGTGTGGTCGTAAACTTTACGACCTGCAAAAGTGGGGGTTGCAGAGACATGGCTCTCTTTGAGGAAGTTAAAGTGAGGAAAGACATTTCCTAAAGTATAAGCTTGCAACTTATACTCTTCACATAACAAGGATTAACCATTTTATGCAATCCATAAACATAATTAAAATACATATTAATAATAAAATGAAAGTAAGGAACTTATACGAAAAGTTCCTTTGTCTCCAGTGTTGGAAGAATTTGGGTTGGGGGTTTTCGTTTCTTCTTTGAAGCTCGCATGGGCATCGTAAATAGTTTAAGTCCAGCCAGGCTGGCATTTAGTACCAACAGTCTGAATTTATAAAACAGAATTTAACCCATGAATCGCTGACCTGCATATCTGTTACATCTCCCCCTTTCGTCAGATGAAGTCCCTGTGTGGACATCATCGGACGGCAATCATCCCGGATGGGCAGATGACAGGTGAATCGTGATGGTCATGCAGCAGGTGGGTCATGATGACAGGTGGTTCCTGAAGCTGAGGATTCAGCTTGGTGAGGTTCGGTATTGTCTTTGACTTTGCGTCCCTTTTCCGGGGATTCCATCGGAGACCTCCAGCCACAGTTGTCGTGAGTTTGGCTGTAGAGGTTTGCATCTCGTTGAGTATCCTGTATAGGATGAAGGTCACGCCAAGAGTCAGGGCGGGACCAATGACGGTGGAGATGCACCGTGCAGTGTCGGCAGCAGTCCCAGGCTAGGACCGCAGATGACTGGTTCAGAATGGGCTGTCGAGACAGTGCTTGGAGGGCTGTATCGACAGGAGTAATGTCAATGTGTTGGGTGGTACCTTTCAGTACTTGGTCCAGCAGGTTGGCACGGGTGGCGGTGTCATGCTGGTCGTAGGTCAGCATAGCTGAGCGCACAGGAGTGTTGACGAGCCATCTGTTACCCCACCATCTCTGCTTGCGTTTCTGTGACTTGTGTACGAGGCTTGGCTTCGGCAGGGCAGCGCGTATCGCTGACCCAGGGTTGCAGCTCGCAGATTCCTTCAGAGTTGTGTCTGAGGAAGGGTTTGCTAAGGCAGAGATAATGAATGTCTTTGGTTAAAGTACACATGTGCATGTTTGGGGCCAGGTACAGCTGTGTGTTGCTGTCGTGGTAGGCCACCACATTTGGAATGTGTGTTTTGGTGTGGGTGTTGCTCTTCCACATCCTGACACTGACAATGTCTTTAGGTCTGTAGACTTGGCTTGACTCGCTGATGAGTTGGTTCAGGAGCACGTTCACTTCTCTCTGTTGGGGTTTACGTGCCGTAGGAAGGCGCTATTCAGAGAGTTGGCCAGGTGCATTCGTAGCAGGTCAGCTGGCATGGTGATGGTGTAAGACAACACAGTTAACACAAGGCTTAAGGGCATCATGTATGGTGGGGTTTTACTCGTGGTTAGGCTGTCATTGAGGAGCTAACCTCCCACAGCATGTCTGTTGTTAACGCTGTAGGCAGCTGAGTCTGGGTAAAGTCCTTCTGGAAGACAGTAAACAGTGGTTTCGAGAGTTTACAGTCTGGTTCGCTGCATTGACACTGGACATAACAATGTTAAACATGCTGGTGGCAGCAGCGGCTCTAAGCAAAGCTCCCGGGAACTGTTTGGAGCGGTGGTGGTGTCCACCTAACTCCATTTGTGTAACCGTCACTTTCTCATGTTGGCTGAACAGGTGTTTGACATCGGCCCTCAGTGTGAGTGAGGGAGTCCTCTCTCCATCGGAACCTTGTACAGCTGTATTCGGTTACAGTGCTGGGGTAGTGTGCCCTGTCATCGGTAGTCAGGAGTCTCAGCGGTTTTCTCGGTGGCAGCTGTCCTCTCTTTGGCTGACAGCACAGCACGGCAAACCACAGCAGCATCCTGGTACAGATAATAGGGAGAGAGAGAGAGAAAGGGGAGAAAGAAACAAACAAGGCCTGTCTTTGGTTGAACAGGACAGTCTCTTTGCTTCGTGGGCGGCGACTGGGTTTAGCTCGCCCTCGCCCATGTTTTGCCACATCTTGCTGCTGGCATGACGCTTGCCTCAGTGTTGTGTCAGTGGCTCTGGTGCTGCGTGGTGCAGCACATGCTGCGTCATGGAAATATATTGGCAGTATCCCCCTTTTGCTCCGTGGCATTACACGCCCTGGCATTGTGATGTCAGACGGTGCACAACCCACAATATTTTTCTGTGCACGCAGCATGGTTGTGTATCATGCAGTGGTCTGGGGCTTTGGTTGTCAGTGACTGTAGACTGGTTGCCAGGGTGGATGGAGGGGTCTGAGAGGTGGTAAAACAAAGTCATAATCAAGGTTTCAGAAGCCTGCATGTCCGCCTATGTTGGTCTGTGTAGACAACGGAGCCTGCGTAAGCGATTCTGAGGTAGGCAGTTCAGCTAGTAAAGTTCTTGTGCTGTGTGTAATCACTTCAACCTTGAATGTGGGTGGGTGGGTTGGGAGTGACCACAGAATGTTGTTTAGTGTGCCAGTTTTGGCAAGGGTGTCAGTGTGATCTTTAAAGTCCTCGTCTAGACTTGGTAACTTTGAGTGTCCTTTTACCTTCTTCCAGTACACGATCACATTGTGTGTTTTTGTGATGTTATCACATTGCTGGAACAGGTGTTGGTGTTTGACATGCTTGTTTGCAAGTGTGAGTCCGAGTTCCACACATTCAGGTGAGGATTGGAAGAAACCCAGCGTGTGGTGTAAGGTTTGACCACCTTGCAGGTTTGAGCCGAACAGCGACCCCTTTGGTGTAAGCTGGTACCACCGTACCCTGTTTGTTGACTAAGGTACAGAGGCTTGAACTTGGGCCTGTTGTTAGGGCGTTGTACTCATGGCTGGCTGCTGGGGTTCCCGTGACCTCTGTGACCTGACCGTCTGGCTCTGTGGGAGTTCCCGTGACCTCTGCGACCTGACAGTCTGGCTCTAGCAACCTGTGTGGCTGGAGAGAAAGAGGTTCTCGCACTTGAGCAAAGTCTTTTAGCTGTTTGAAGTTCAGAAAAGGGTCAAAGTGTTCTAGCAGGTCTTTGTCGATGAGCAATGTATGAGTGTTCATTGGTGGGACATACATGGGATGTATTAGACTCATCGGAACGAATGTCAGGTGAATGGAAACAACCTGTTCAAACTGGATGTCATCCTGTCTGTACACCTGTACATTCAGTTCATAAGTTTGAGGTGTAAGAGTTCGATCTTGTCTCTTAGCTTCAAATTGGAGTCTTTTGAAAAGGTAAGATGAGATCACCGTCAGGTTTAATCCTGTGTCGATCAGGTCTTCCCTGTTGACTCCTTTTTGACCCACCCCCTTTTTGACAGGGCTGCCCAGGAATGTTGGCATTAGGGCAGGTGGGACGATCGGTGGGTGATGAGGACCGGTCTTGTGTAGCTCGCTGCGAAGGCAGGTAGTCAAAACAGCATTTTCTGGTACCTTGTGTTTGTGGTACCTGGTGTGAGGACCTGTGCTGTCTCGTTCAGTTAGCTGTAGCTGTTGACTGTGGAGCTCGGGCAGTGTTCTGGGTGCTTGGCTCATCTTCCTTGCGAGTATTCATGTGAAGAAGATCTTTCAGCACCCTCAGGATCTCTGCTGTCTCAGACGTGGCTGCACTGTGTTGCCCTCTGCTGGCTTGGAATGGTATTGACTCTCTGTAAAGATGTCTGTGACTGTGGTGTTGTAGAGCGCCATCTAGGGTTAACTCTAAGCAGTGCTCAGAGACAGAGACGTTGGGGTTTTCACAGTCTTTTCACAAATAGTCTTTTGCTTGGTGCAAGCTTTGTGGGCTAAGTTCCGTAACTCTTGTGTAGTCCTGTTACGGGGACACGCTGGGACTCTGAGATGAAAACTCCAACTGGCATGTAGGTTTGGGAGGAACAGAGTTTTAAGTTGAAATCCTGTTCCATACCTGGTTCGTTTGCATGCTCCGA